>NW_018127923.1:2240257-2243329 GCF_001952655.1 Monopterus albus
TATGACCAGCTGCAAAGCTGGTAACAGAGACGTCTCGGTTGACGTTTCTGTGTAGTATGGGGCTAGCCCAACCGAGGGGATATAATGTATAGGCCTGGTGGGTTCAGGGTCTTTCATCTTACATCTGCCTGCGAGCAGTTTGGAGGTGCAAGATATCTGAGCGTGTAATGTTAAATTTACCTGTGATCCTTTGAATAAATCAGCACTGTTTTGAAGTTACTTGGACTGCCTCGTCTCTCAGAGTTAGCAATGGTAACAAGAATCAAAGACCGACAGCTCAAAACAGGGGAGATGATAGTGGACTTCAGGAAGGGCCCCCCCCACCTTACCCCCCTCGTCATACTTGGCAGCACTGTATCAGCAGTACTTCCTGCGCCAGCTCAGGAAGTTCGACCTGCCCCAGGAGCTGCTGATACCGGTCTGCAACCAAACAGGACAAGTACAGACTTCAGTGAACAGTCAGGACTGCAGAAAAGGTCATTGGTGTGAGCCTGCCCTCCATGGAGGAGGAGGGTGGAGAGGATCACTGCAGACCCCTCACACCCTGGACACAATCTTTTTGAACTCCTCCCCTCTGGATGGCGCTACAGGTCACTGTGCACTAAGACGACCAGGCACAGGGACAGTTTCTTCCCCTGAGCCATCACTCTGATGAACACTTAACCAACGACAGTATGACTGGCCAGTAACCCTCAGTGCAATACCTGTAAATATACATTGTACAGATTATACAGATCCGTACAGGTCTCTATTTTTAAGTACTCTATTTATTTCCTATTTATCTCATTTCACAATGAGTATTCCTTGTCTGTCTGCATTGCTTAATGCCTGTTTTCACTGTTGCTTGTAAATACTGCCTATTTTGCTACATTAAACAGCCTTATGCTGGTTTACTGTTTACTTGCCCCTTGCATGGAGATATGTACTTACAGATTGAGAGCCGATGTATTGAGAGTCAAATTCCTCATGTGTCCAACACTCCTGGCCAATAAAGCAGATTCTGATTTTGATAAACCAAGTCTCTAGAACTGCCTTCTTTCACCTGCTCAATATCACCAAAATCAGGAGCATCCTGTCTCAAAGTGATGCTGAAAAACTGGTCCTTTTACTTTTTGATAAAGCTTATAGTTAGGGCTGTTTCCAGTGACCCTGAGCCTTTCCTTAGTTATGCTGCTATAGGCCTAGACTGCTGGGGGCCCCATTATGCTCTGAGCTCCTAGGTTGCTGCCCCCCCCATGATCCTCTCCTCTCCTCTCCTCTCCATCCATCTATATGCCACCATTACACATCATTAACTTTGTGTCTCCTCTCTCCCGTAGTGTGTCCTCTCTCTCTCCCTGTACCTTTCTGCAGGTTGCCCTGGCCCTGGAGCTCTATGTTTCTGATGAGCAGTCACCAGCCACATCAACCTGACCAGTGTTTGATTGTTTGTTGCCTTTTTGCTTTTCTTTTCTCTTCTCTCTCCTCCATCCACTCACCCCAAGTGGTCAAGGCAGAAGGCTGCCCACCAAGAGCCGGGGTCTGTCAGAGGTTTCTTCCGTTAAAGGCAGCTGTTCCTCCCTGCTGTCGCCAAGTGCTGCTCCAGGGGGCTTTCAATTCAGTTCAGTTCAATTCAAAAGTAATCTCAGCACACTTAACATAGTAAGGTCTAGACCTTACTATGTTAAGTGTGCTGAGAAAACATTTGTTGTGATTTGGTGCTATGCAATAAATTTATTGAATTGAATCCTCAGACAAAAAAACCCATTTCAGGCTCTCACATTCATGTAGCACCATATGATATCACACTCATAGACACAGGATTTGTGATAAATAATGCTATGAGCTAAACTCAGTGATCTGTTGTTGTACTGTCATCAGCTTTAATGGATCCAAACACAAGTTTGCTTGTTCTGCCTCAGATTCACTTCCGCCCATGGTGGTTACAACATGGTGCGCCACATACTATAGTTTGCAGCACACTGAGTGTAATTTCGAACCAGAGCTCCAACATTTGTTGCAGGTCTTTGCCCCACCTTTTCTTCTGTCTGCCTCTCGCCAATTTACTGTAAATAAAGGCTAAAAGCCCAAAATATCACTTAAAAAAAGAGATTCAAATTCCTTGTATATCTTGTAGTGAAGCTCTAAAGCTGCTGTCACCATTCACCAAAATTACCCTTGCATAACATGATAGATGAACTGTGGTAGTTTGGAAAATTCTCTGATTTATGAGCAGGTTTTTACCATAGCTCAACATTTAGTGAGATGCACATCACACAAGGTCACCCAACTGGCTTTCACATTTTTAAACATGTTTAAGCACCAGCCCTAACTGTTTAGTCCTGTGTGATTACAATTAAACATATAAAGAAGTTCATGGTAGGTAGGTACTTTATTGATCCCTCAATGGGGAAATTTCAGTGTTTCAGCAGCAATGGAGAACAAACAACATAACACCATGACAAACAAACACCACACACATATCTTGATAAACAAATTTCAGTACCTCAAGCAGCAATAGAGAACAGACAGCATAACACCATGAGAACAAGCACTGCACACACATCCTGATAAATAAATTCCAAGTACTCACAAATAGACAGAATCAAGTATTTGAATAATCAAGAACAGAATTGACATATGTGCATATTTACAATGCATTTTACACCAGGATTTGAGTATTGCACCTCAGTTGACTATTACATAGTCCCTCATACTTTCACCTAGCTTATCACTGCAGTGATGTATTGTACAGTCTACAGAATCATAAAGTGTCCAAAGGAGTGCCCCACACACACACCAAAGGACCTCAGTCTCCTCAACAAGTGGAGGCAGCTCTGGCCCTTCTTGTACAGGGCATCAGTTTTTTCAGTCCAATCCATTTTGTTGTTGAGGTGGACACCCAGGTATTTAAAGGTGTCCACAATCTAAATGACTGAGCCCTGAAAGCTCACCGGAGTGAGTGCTGGTGATTTCCGCCAGGGATCAATCACAATCTCTTTAGTCTTACTGGAGTTCAGGACCAGTCGATTTTCCTCACACCACTTCACAAAGTCAGTAACAACCTCCCTATATTCCCGCTCGTCCCCCCCC
>NW_018127923.1:2243401-2244419 GCF_001952655.1 Monopterus albus
GAGAAGTCAAAGAACATGACCCTCACCATGCTTCTGGGGGACTCCAGATGAGATAGGGCTCGATGCAGCATATGTAGATAATGGTGTCATCTACCTCGATGCCAGGATGGTATGCAAACTGCAGCGGGTCGAGCGCTGAGCTCACTTGGGCACGGAGGTGGTTGAGGACAATCCTCTCCATGGTCTTAATCAGGTGGGAGGTCAGGGCAACGGGTCTGTAATGGTTCAGCTCCTTAGTATGAGGTATTTTAGGAACCAGGACAACACATGATGTCTTCCATAGGGCTGGGACTCTCTCCAGGCTAAGACTCAGGTTAAACATGTACAGGACCACCTCATTGAGCTGGTCTGCACACTCCCTGAGGACCCTGGGGCTGATGTGGTCAGGGCCTGTGGCCTTCCTGGCCTTAATCCTCCTTAAACCCTTCCTGACCTGGTGTGCCGTGAGGCGGAGGGGGCTGGTGGGTGGTGACTGCTCAGGATCTGTGGGATGTTGAGAAACCCCCGTGACAGTGGGAGGAGGGGCAAGGTCTAGCTGAGGTGTGAGCAGCTATGGCTGCAGGGAGACAACTGACCTGGAGAAGTAAGTCGGTGAGGGCTGAGGACTGGGTAGAGTCAACTCTATTAAAAAACAGATTCAGATAATTGCTGTGTTAGGGTTTTTCTATCTGATTTAGCCAATGCATTTTTACACAAAATGACAACTGTGCATTTAGTAGTAGTAGTACTAGTGTTCTGTGTGGAAACCTTCAAGGTCAGTGTAGAGAAAAGTTACATGGATGAAGACTTGTTCTTATGTACAGTAATACTGTTTAAGACCAACCTGAAAACTCCCAAACCCCTGACATGGACCTGGGATAGCACCGAGAGTAAACAGTAAAATGAGTACCAGAAGTGCCTTTCACATGCGTCTTAAACAATGTGCAGAGTGGAGACTACACCCACACACACAGCTGTGATCAATCCACTCACTGCAACCTGGTCCAATCCTAATGTCCACACTCACAGACTTGTGGAC
>NW_018127923.1:2244429-2246360 GCF_001952655.1 Monopterus albus
CCTGCTGAGTTAGTGAAGACTCAGGGCTGTCCCAAAGTCAAATCGTCAAGTGTATGAGGGCCATAGATATAATATACACACTAGATGCTGTATTGGGACATATGAGATGCAGCTCATTCACCACCATATCACCAGGAGCGGTCTGGCCAGGTTTAGCAGCAGCAAAAGCCACATGGTTGTGCTGCATTTGGATGTCTATTCATCCATCATCTATATCCTGAAGAGAGTTATGGGAGGACTGGCACCAATCCCAGCAGACACCAGGTGAGAGGCAGGGTCACCAGTCTGTCACAGGGTTGGCATGTAGACAAGACAACCACACACACTCACCGGCAATTTAGATCATTTTCACATTAGGTATGATTATTTCATACCACGCCCAAGCTGACTTCGATTGGAAACGAGGTTGATGAGAGCAGTGGAGGGTGAATAAAAACAGCATAGTTGTGGGCTGTAAACCAAAACAATGAGCTGAATGATGCTAAAAAAAATCTCCTTAGAGCTGAGGAGAACTTCAGAGCTCATTGATAATTCTGTTCAACTTATGAGTGACACCTTTTACATTAATCATTTAATCTATTGTTATGTATATGAAAACAATTGGTGCAGCTTTAAATTTATTTAAAGAGTTGATATAAGCAGGGAAACCATGAATTGCAACTAAAGTTTCTTAAAAACAGTCTTTTATTTTATCATAATTTAAAAGCTAAAATATTAACACCAGACCATAGCGGAAAGACTAGAGACATTATTCCTCCTCTTTTCTCTTGTTTGCGAGAGCGTTCACATGGATGATGTTTGAGAGATGGAGTCTGAAGAATGTCAGCATTAGTCATTTCAGCAGTATGTGAGCAATAAAATGGATACAAACAAGTGTTAATCCCACATGGGGTTAAAGTGATTTTTAGAATCATATCAATACATCTTTGATGATTAGTGCATACCTTTGATGAAAGTCTGATGAATCAGACTTACACTGCCTGCTGACTAAGTGAATGAACTCTCTGCCTCGACTTAAAAACACTGCATCATGTTTGATTACACATCACGGCTGCAGCCCTCCTCAGAGCCTCGTCTTTCCTCAAGTTTCACAAACAGCTCCTGGCCTCCACCCTCCATACCCAGTAAGCTGCTCCACAGCCTGTCTCTGGGTTCTGCTTTCCATCACCATTCATAGATCCAACTTTGGCAGCCAGGCTCACCACCCATATCTGTGTGATACGTTTGTAAGCATCGAACAAATAAACACATGCAGTTTCATTTCTGACTCTGTGGGGAAAGGTCTTCTGGTTAAAAATGTGAGACTTTCTCATGTAGCCAAAATGAGCACAGATTACATTACTTATCAGATATCCAGAAAAGTAAAAAATGGGGGTGAAATGAGACTCGTGGAGCTAATTAATTTTTTTGCCATGATACGGCCACAATTGTGCTGATTTGGTGGTATGTGGTGGTGGAAAATAGCAACATCTAAAGAAAGTTGACATTTTGGTTGCACGGGAAGCATGTGAGGGGATTAAATGTGTCAAGCAGCAGTGTCTGTTGAAAGGAAACTCCAGGACATGCACAAACTACTCGACCCCCCAGTGCTTCCCAAACAGCCAGGATCTCAGCCAGACGGTTGGGTGACAGTTTGCAAAAATCGTAGCTCGAAACAAACGCCCATGGTTCAACAACACACCTGGTGAAAAACAAGCTCTGGTGATTGGCGACTCCATAGTCAGGAACATGAAGCTAGACACTGGTGGCCATAGTGAAATGTATTCCACTGCCCTCTCTGCAGAGCATTTACCACCGCAGGGTATGTAAAAAAGCTACCTCCATCCTCAAGGAGTCCACCTACCCCCAGCATGAACTGTTCATACCCCTACCCTCTGGTCGGAGGCTCAGAAGTGTGAAATGCAGGACTTCTACACTGGAAAACTCTCTTT
>NW_018127923.1:2246515-2247182 GCF_001952655.1 Monopterus albus
ATATATTTTTTTTTTAATTACATTTCTTTCCACTTGCCCTTTTTTAGTGCCTTTTGTCAGGATCAGCGCGAGATGCTGCTGATAATGTCATGGGTGAACTCGATTAAATAGCCAGACGAAGATATGTGAATAACTTTCTGTTTATTAGGAGCACTAACGCTGAACAAAAATGATACAAGACACGGTGAAAACACGAAACACACTTACAGGTCGATACAACAGTCCACGGTCAGAGCCAGCAAACACATACATCCAAGGAATCCACAGTTCGTAGTCCAAAAGAGAAGTCCGATAATTCATACACAGGGAAGCAATCCAAAACAGGAGGGCAAGGCAGAACAGAATTGTCAAAGTACAGTGCCTTGCGAAAGTATTCGGCCCCCTTGAACTTTGCAACCTTTTGCCACATTTCAGGCTTCAAACATAAAGATATAAAACTGTATTTTTTTGTGAAGAATCAACAACAAGTGGGACACAATCATGAAGTGGAACGAAATTTATTGGATATATCAAACTTTTTTAACAAATAAAAAACTGAAAAATTGGGCGTGCAAAATTATTCAGCCCCCTTAAGTTAATACTTTGTAGCGCCACCTTTTGCTGCGATTACAGCTGTAAATCGCTTGGGGTATGTCTCTATCAGTTTTGCACATCGAGAGACTGAAAT
>NW_018127923.1:2248044-2249514 GCF_001952655.1 Monopterus albus
AGCCTGCTCAATGAACTCAATCTGTCACTTCAGGGGAAAATGACAACTGTCTTCAAGTTGGCAGATAAAGTAGCTGCATTTAAAGCCAAACTGGATTTGTGGGGCCGGCGCGTCAACAGAGGCATTTTGGACATGCTTCAAACATTAGCGGGGATTTTGGGTGAGACTGAGCCTGAGCCTTCATTCTCCCAGCTGGTGCACGATCACCTGTCTTTGCTTTTAAAAGAGTTCGAGCGCTACTTCCCAACCACAAAGGACCCACGAACTGCCAAGGAATGGATCCGCAACCCATTTGTCAACAAACCAGGTGAATCCAGCAGGTCTGTGCAAGAAGAAGATCAAATGCTGGAGATCGCAAATGACGGCGGCCTTAAAAGTATGTTCGAGACAACAACTCTGCCGGTGTTCTGGATTAAAGTCATGACAGAATACCCTGAGATCGCCACCACAGCACTGAAAACTGTGTTACGAGGAAGCTGCTAATAAAGTTGCATACAAGTGCACAATGAATTCACATTTATTATTAAATTTACAATATAAGCAATCTACGTACATCCTCCCCCCGGGCCGCAGGAAAATTGTCAGGCGTTGACCGGTCCGCAGTGATAAGGTTGGGGACCACTGCAGTATACGACTGATTGTTGTCCTATGGACAGAGTCTTCCACCTCAGCTGTAGATCTTTGCAGTTTATCCAGAGTGATAAAGAAAAAAGCAAAATCCCAAGAGACAAAACAACCACAGGGTCCACAAACAAAGACTGGGGGAACCGGGACCAAACAGGCAAAAGAACAAAAACCTCAGAAAAACATAGTCCTAGTCCATGAGGTGACCCTGGAAAACAGGGTGCCAGGCAAGAGTCTGGAGAGGCCGCTCGGGAGGGCGCGGCCCCGGAGGACCGGCTGGAACGGTG
Source organism: Monopterus albus (assembly GCF_001952655.1). Taxonomy (NCBI): domain Eukaryota; kingdom Metazoa; phylum Chordata; class Actinopteri; order Synbranchiformes; family Synbranchidae; genus Monopterus; species Monopterus albus. The sequence continues at coordinate 2,248,956 of NW_018127923.1, forward strand.
GTTGAAGGGGCTGCTGGAGGACTGGCTGGGTGCTGAGCTGTAGGGTTGATGCAGCTCTGGTGGATGTTGCACAGGCAGAGACCGAGATGACGGTGACACCCTCTGGAGCTGGAAGTCGGGCATCATCGTCGGCAGCAACCCCCTCTGGAGCTGGAAGCTGGGTGTTGGCGGCGACCCCCTCTGGAGCCATCATCGGCAGCAACCCCCCCTGGGGCGGGGAGCCCACCACGGGCGGCAACCCGAGAGTGGCATTGTCACCGACTCCCTCAAAGGCTGGGTGCGGGGGACTGTTGTTGCTGAACCCCTCTAAGGCCGGGAGCAGGGGAGTGGCGTCATCGCCAACCTCCTCAAATGCCGGGAGCAGGGGAGTGGCATCGTCGCTGACCCACTTGATGACAGGAACTGGCTTGAAGGTGGCATCGGCATGCCAGCCAACCCGCTCAGGGGAAAGAACAAGAACAGGCCCACAGGCAGCGTTGGTGCGCTGGCTGACCCGCTCAGGGGCAGGAACAGGAACAGGCTCGAAAGGGGGATCCGCGCGCCGGCCCACCCGGCCCGG
>NW_018127923.1:2249626-2252752 GCF_001952655.1 Monopterus albus
GAGGTCTTCTGCCACTGGAGACTGGGTACAGGGACAGGAACAGGCTCAGAAGTGGCGTCGGTGATCCGGGTTGACCCGCTTGGAAACAGGTACTGGAAGCGCGGCTCCAGTTGACAGCCTCCTCCTGGTCCTCCCTTTCCCTGGACCCCCAGGGCAGATAACTCACCGGGTTCCCTCAAAGGAGTCAAAATAAAAGCACAACAGGAAGCAATGGAAGCAATTCATGACACCTTTAGATTTTGTGTACTATTTATCTACCTTATATTTCACCTTGTATTGTGTGGCATTCATTGTGGACAGCAAAGTAAAAATTTCATTGTACAAGAAAACACGTTTCCTTACTGTGCACATGACAATAAACACTTTGAGTCTTGAGTCTTAACTGTGTGTCTCTTCTCTCCCGTAGTGTGTCCTCTCTCTCTCTCCCTGTACCTTTCTGCAGGTTACCCTGGCTCTGGCGCTGTATGACCAGCCACATCAACCTGCCCAGAGTTTGTTGTGTCTTGTTGCTTTTTCCTCTCCCCTATCCACTCACCCCAACCGGTCTGTCAGAAGTTTCTTCCATAACAGGTGTCTGAGGATTCAATTCAATTCAATACATTTTATTTGTATAGGGCCAAATTACAACAAATGTTTTCTCAGCAAACTTTACAAACTAAGGTCTAGACCTTACTATTATTATTATTATTGTTATAGAGGAAAAACTCAACAAATGTTGGAGCTTTCTCCTGTCAAAGGGAGTTTTTCCTCCTCGCTGTCGCCAAGTGCTGCTCAATGGGGATTTATCGGATTTTTCCTGTACAATAATAATAATAATAGTAAGATCTTTGTAAAGTGTCCCAAGACGACTTTTGTTGTGATTTGGCACTATACAAATAAAACTGAATTGAATTTATTTGAATTTGTGCTTATTTTGAACAGAATGATATTCTCTGTGGTTGCAAGAACACAACCAGCAGTGGTTAGCACTGTTGCCTCACAGCAAGAAGGTTCTGGGTTCAAGTCCTGGCCGACCCAAGTCCTTTCTGTGTGGAGTTTGCATGTTTTCCCTGTGCCTGTGTGGGTTCTCTCTGGGTTCTCCGGTTTCCTCCCACAGTCCAAAGACATGTAGCTTAGATTGACTGGCAACTCTAAATTGCCTGTAGGAGTGAGTGTGGTTGTTTGTCTACATGTCAGCCGTGTTATAGACTTTTTTTACACCTTTGAAACTTGATCTGAACACAGTCTAATGCATTTCCAAACATCCAAAATGTTGCACAACAGCGAGGTTAACCCCGACTGACTTTAGACACTTTCTTTTGTTCTTAAGGTTCTGTTGTAAATTCATATTTGGAATTATAAGGTCCATTAGATAAGATTTTACACACTGGTAGATAAACTTAAAGTGGGACAGGACATGATGTGTCTCAGCCATACTACACTACTCGATGATACTCTGCTGCCTACAGCCCTTCTTTTGTTGTTGTTTTTTTTTTTAAGTCCAATATAATCCAAAGTGTATAGATGGCATTATTTTGCACAAAGAAAGTGGGACAAAGTAAGAGCAGCAACCAGGGTTAACATTTGACCTTTTGAGAGGGAGCGTGTAAAAAGCAGCCAAGGCATTCAAATTTAATTCAGATGTGGTGTTCATCCTTCTGCATGTGTTAGCATGTAAAGCTAACATGTTTGTTTTGGTAACGTTAGCCACCTAGCCTGGTAATGAATTTACCCATGTGTTGAATTAATATGATTAATATGATTTTTGTCACCCACATTCATGACTGTCTCATGAACCTCGTCACTTGACATTGTGCTGCTGCAGTGCCACCATAGAGCCGAGACTTGTTTGTTGACTAACACTAGCTTCAGACCGGTGACTCTTTTTGTACAGTTTGTCCCAACCAGGCATTTATAATTTACATAGTTGTTAGAAAATGAGACTTCAGTTTGTTTTGAGTTTCACTAGACCCTCTAGTGACAGAAAAAAAAAAATTAATACACTTTTAAGAAAAATCAATTGTTTTCAATCACGTTAATGGACCTCTGGCATTTTGGAAAATGTTTGTTTGCTGTTTTATCCACAGCCAGAGCAGCTTTGTGCATTGTTGTGCACTACAGCATACATATTCCTCACAGGGCTAAATTCTGTACTCTTTATTGTGTTTTGCTTTTTTTGTATTTGTTTAAGCTATGTATGTTGCAAAAAAATAAAAACTTTAAAAAAATCCAATGAATCGCTCCACATTAGGTGTCTGTCAGAACCCGTCATCCACTGTCGGTATTAGAAAGAAGTAACTTTAAAGACACTGACATATTTTTAATGTATAACATTAAAATATTATGCTGTTTCTGGCAGTAGTGTTTCTGTCCCACAGTTAGGGCACTATGGACCTGCTAATGTTCACATGGGTGAAAGTTACAAATGCACAAATGATATGTGGGAAAACTGTACCACTGTCCTCCTTGGTGATAGCATAGATGTGTTTATGTATAACACAGATTGCTTTATACTGACTCCTCCCTGAAAGCAAGTAGTGAAAACAGCCCCATAAAAGAAGCTTATGTAAGTAAGAGCTCTTCACATTCTCCTTGGTTGGCTACATTCCCTGTGTGCCTCAAGTCTTCCATCATTGTGCCTATGCCCAAGAAATCAGCTGTCACCTGCCTCAATGATTACCGCCCTGTTGCTCTGACACCAGTAATCATGAAGTACTTTGAGAGGATCATTCTAAAGCACATCAAGGACGTCATCCCTGTTGGTCTGGACAGTCATAAGTTCAGAGAGATCAACAGAGGATGCTGTCTCAATAGCATTACACACAGCCCTGTCCCACCTGGAGCATCCTAACACTTATGTCAGGATGCTATTTGTTGACTTCAGTTCACCGTTTAATACTGTAATCCCGGACAAACTGGCACTGAAACTGCACAATCTGGGAATGTCCGCAATGATGTGTCATTGGATTAAGGACTTCCTCACTAACAGGCCTCAAGTGGTGAGAATCGGAAGCTGCACATCATCCACACTGGTCCTGAACACAGGCACACCACAGGGCTGTGTGCTCAGTCCAGTTCTCTTCACTCTGTTTACCGATGACTGTGATGCCATTCACTCCACAAACACAGTAGTAAAGTTCACGGACC
>NW_018127923.1:2253054-2254013 GCF_001952655.1 Monopterus albus
GAGCTGCACTGCACAGGACAGAAAGGACTTGACCCGGGTGGTGAGAACAGCTCAGGGTATCGTAGGGAGTCCTCTTCTGGATCTGGACTCACTATACACTGACCAGATCCGAAGGAGGGCCAGACGGATTGCTGCAGACCCCACCCACCCAGGCAATAGTCTGTTTGTGCCTCTTCCCTCCAGGAAAAGGTACAGGAATATAAAGGCTAAAACAAACAGACTGTGACACAGCTTCTTCCCCAGAGCTGTGAAATCAATCACCCCCCTAACCCCTGGTCACACACACAACCTCCCCCCATGGACAGACACAGAACACTGGACCTCACACCTCTTCCTAAAGACTGAGATTTGCACTGAGCTGCACGTTATAATGTTACTACACTCTTGCTGCGAACATGCTGCTGACCTGATTAGGTCCCATGCATCCCTTTTTATTTGGTCATATTTTTATATTGACTTATATAATTGTTTGTTATGTAAATAATATATCTGTCTTTTAAGGTGAGAGCTGCCGGAAAACATTTGTTGTGCTAGGCATAATGACAATAAAGATTCTTGACTTGACTTGACTATTCTTGATCTAGTTCTCTCAGTACATTCTGCTATCCAATGTTGTCAAATCTCCCTCCATCTACAGGCCCAACATTACCAGTGATCTTTCTGCCTGTGTTCCTTGAGACAGTCAGTCACTGGCTGCTTCTTTGAATATCACTGCCCATTTCTGGGTTGACATTCAGGAATTATGACTGTGCAACCAACCCACCTCCTCCCCATCACCTCTATTATGTTCAGGGTTCATATGGGCATATGGAGGCACTTTACATCACTGGAGTTTATTATTGCCAAATAGATCTCTCAACTTAATTGAGTAAATGATCACTTTTATCTGATTTCTCCTAATTAATGCTGAACGGTAACGAGCCACAAAGGTCATCCACCTATTCTTGTGTGAACCATTA
>NW_018127923.1:2254097-2294318 GCF_001952655.1 Monopterus albus
TAAAAAAAAAGAAGCAGTAAATCCGTGTGTGGGTGGGGGCTGACACCCATGGGCCCCTAGAAACTGTCAGTAAGCGTTCTTGGGGTTAGTCTGCAGGCTCCCCCTCCTGACGTCACGTCTGGAGGCAGGCTGCTCGCGCGGTTGACACTGTTCACCTCCAACAGAGAAACTTCCTCGGAGTTCTCAGGCTCTTCTGTCTGCGCACCAAGTCAGACTTAGTGCTCAGAGTAAGCCACCGCTGTTGGGACAGTCCTACTCACTTCTGCACTTTTTAAGTTGTATGCCCTATTTTTTCTAACTTTTTAAAGTGAAGCCAACCTTTCCCCTTGGTTTCCGATCCTTATTTAGTTTGCTGGAGGTCGGTACCTACATGAATATGCTCAGGAATACAAGTTTTTCTTGCTCTTAAAAAGTGAAAGGAGTTTTTGACGGAGGCGAAATTAACCTATCTTAAACATCATAAACATTTCATATTCGGTGTGGATATGGCTTGGATTAAATGGGGCCTCTTATTTTCCCTCGGTTCTTTCCTCTCCCTGATACGTGTGTCAGCGGAGCAGCAGCAGAGCCAGAGCGGCTTCAGGAGGCTGTTCGTGCTCCAGCCTGGGTCGGGGTCGACCGGAGCAGACGGCGGGGTGCGAGTCAGCTCCATCTCGACGCGTCATGGCGCAGCGGGGCAGCCGCGCACGTACAATGTGGAGCTCACCGCGAACTTCGGCGGCCAGGTGCGGACCCGCAGGATGGGGACGCAAGCGGCATCACCCCCACAGCTCAGTCATCAGCAGGCAGTGGTTTGGCAGAGCGGACAGGAACAGAGCCAGCAGAAGCAGCAAATGAATCTGTCCGGGTAAGAAACTCTCAGGACGGAGGAATGTTAAGCCAGGGGGGAAATGACTTCCTGTCATCATTTATCACAAACCAAACAAGCGGCAGGCAGATAAACTTTGAGTTTGGTATTTTTAAAGTAGGTCTCTGGTCAAATGTAGGCTATATTCGCTTCATGTTATTTACTAACCTAATGTCATGCACATAAAGTGGGTAAAAACCGTGTTTGGGTAGGTTTCTCCACCAGAGGACCCGAGGATACACAGTGTCCCATTGATTTCAGGTCCTGACTCTGTGACACCATGAACAGAGCTGATTGCAGAGCTGACTCTCGCATGGCGCAGGTCAAACTCTCTGACTTGCTACATGGACTACATCTGGTGTTAGATGAATGAATGCTGATGGGTGAATATAAGATGCAGTTATTCTAAACACTCAGATCATGGATGTGTTTTGAAGAGTAGGATCCCTACGCTCCACTGTGCCCCTGGTTTTCAGACAACCCTCAGCAGTGTTCTGATGGCTGTCCCAGGTGTGTGTGACTGAATGTGTAAATCACACATATAATGAACAAATAACAGGGATTTGGTCTAAGTCACAAACCAAACTGGCATACACAATAGTTAACAGTTGTAAAGGTCCTGCGTATTCCTGGTACACCCATGCTTGATCTAATTAGACCTCTCCTGTGGACTGTGTGGTTGTTCACTGACCTTTCCCCGACCCACCTGTTAGTTTGCTGCACCTGTTAAGACCTTCTGTCATTTTTATTGTTTCATTATCTTTGGAGACCTCATGTAAGGTTGTCTTCACACTATCATCTGAAGTGACCCAAATCCAATTCAGGTCTTATTTTTGTAACAGACAAATGAATAAACCAAATTGGATGTTTTCGAATCAGATCTCGGCCACTTCCGTATGTGGTCCTAGATCTGAGTTATATCCGATCTCTGATTCTACAACTGCTGTTAGAATGGAGTTCATGTCTTTTGGGGGCATTATTGTTGTATGTATTTCACATTTCTGTCAAAACTGTACATGCGTGGGCAGGCTAAGATCTGAACTAGGGGTGTGGGATATATATCGTCTGTGATAATTGTTGTTTTAACAATGTTCCAGCTGGCATCATCGGGAATGTCACTCACTTTACAAAAACAATCAAAAACACACATTGAGAATCCACACAATGCCTGCATCACGTAGCCTAGCTGGAGAGACTTTTGCCTGTGCACATTGAGAGTGCACACAATGTGTACATGATAACCGCACCCGAAGTTATGCTAGCATAGCTGCTTAAAAATGCATTAGCGAAGTTAAAAATGAGTGAACAGACAGCACCAAGAACAGACACCAAAAGCATAGCAATCTACATCACTAATTTAATTGCTAGACGTGGATCATCCTCACTCACATGGTATTGCTTTGTTGTATTTTGATGTTGCTTAAGATCACAGGTCAGAAGAATCATGGATGTATTAAGGAGAAGACCGAAGAAAGGACGTCTGATTTCTCTTAGTCTTAACTGGTGCAGTAAATATATTCTGGCATCGTGATGACAGAATGACCAGCATCACCTCTAGCACTATGAAAACTAAAAATAAATGCATAATGGCTGCTTGTTAGGGTTTTCACTTGGTTGTCAATATTAGTTCTTATTCAGCGTATGTAGTTTTTCAAATAGCAGAGAAAACAGGCTAATTTCAACACTGCATGTAACATTTTACAGCCTCTGAGTTTTCTTTCAGCTTGTAGACAGAACCAAATATGATTAGATAGATATATATTTTCTGAGATACACAGCAAAATCGACTGTGGGGCATGTATTTGCTTTGACTAACAGCTGGCACACTCCTCCAGGCTTCTTTTTGGTTTCAATTAAATGCCCAAATTTAGATTTTGTGGAGCATTTTGTGAATTTGGTTTGATCTGATTCCAAGTAATACCAGGCTAGGATCAATGATATCAATATTGATACTTTTTAAAGCTAAAAGAAGTTGATGTACTATTATGTAAGGGATAGGAATGTGTCATAGTTTATGTGGTAGGTGCAGGAATCAGTCTCTTTCTGTTTCCCCATCATTGTGTTCTTTCAGCATGAATGGTACATTTGTGGTGATATAGAGAGTTTTCACATTAGGCATGGTTATGCCCGAGCAGGATTGCTGCCCCTCCCCCGTAGGTCCATTTAGGTCTTTCATATTAGTAACATCGTTCCATGGCCCAGCACACTTGCGTTTGTACACAGTCTGGTAAAATAGGTGGCAGTGTGAACGTAGTTGATTTGCAGTCTACCAAGAAAAAGCAACCACTCATGTAATGAACTCGGTGACATTTGTCTCTGTTTCGTGCAAATGGTTTTATTATTTTTGAGATGCAAACAACAACCTTCTCACCTGCCTTTCTACCTCCACATCTACAGTGCCGCTCAGAGGATGAACTGTGCCCATGATACACAGGCACAGTGGTGTCTGAAGAGACGAGGCATTGATGTTTGTTAATGTTTAAGCTAAGAGAGTCGAATAGTTGTGACATCACATGACTCGTGCTCGAGATCACCTCGTCAAGTGGACTCGGGCACCATTCGCTTGTTTTCACACTGATCAAAATGAACTAGACTTTTGGGGTCAAGTGTACTCTGATCTGGGCCCAGGTCCCTAATGGGAAACCATCCACAGTGATGCTGACAATGGGATGTCATTTTTCAGTGGAAAACAAAATCAGCAATCATAGAATTTGTAGAAGAAATGGAGAGAGGGACCTTTGTCTCGGTGTATTACAGCCAGGGAGGCTTACTAGCACAACTGAGGAAACAACCACATAAGCCACCGGTACCAAGCATATTTCTCACCAACGCCTGATCCATTGTGCACAAAACAGATGAATTGGATCTACTTATCGCTGGAAATTCCACCATTCGCAATTGTGTGATGATTTTCACAGAGACTTGGCTACATCCACTGATCCCAGACACAGCAGTATTCCTAGCAGGGCACTCCATTCATTGGCACGACAGGAACAGAGACTCCGGTAAGAGCAGAGGAGGGGGTCTATGCATGTATGTTAACAATGGCTGGAACACTAACTGTAAGACCACATACACGCATTGCTATCCTGACATGGAAGCAATGTCTGTATTGTGTAGACCCTTTTACCTGCCATGAGAGCTCTCTGCTGTGCTCATTACTGCTGTGTATATACCACCAGATGCCAGCAATAGCATAGCTTTCGTCCTGTTGCATGACGCTACAAACAAACAGCAACAGGGTTATCCTGAAGCAGTGCACATGATTGCCAATGACTTTATTCAAGCATGCTTAAAGACAGTGCTCCTTAAATTCATACAGCATGTACATTGTGCCACCAGGGAAATAAAAAACACTGGACTGCGTATATTCAAACTTAAAGCATGCATATAAAGCAGTGGCCCAACCACAACTGAGCCTGTCTGACCATCTCACTGCTCCTAATCCCAGCATACACCCCCACTGACCAAGCCTGGAAAAAAGACTACGAAAACGTGGCCAGCGGATGCACTTGCTCAGAGTGGAGTATTTTTGAAAATGTGGACCTGGAGGAATATACAGAGGCAGTGCTATTTTACATCAAGACCTGTACTGAAAATGTAACTGTTTGTGACAAACAAATCCGAGTTTATCCTAATCAAAAGCCCTGGATGAACAATGAAGTACAGTCTCTTTTGAAAGTGCATAACTCTGCTTTCAGGCCCAGTATAGTGCAGCGAGGGCTGATCAGAGGAGGGCTTTTAAGGCTGTTAAGGAGGACTACAGGAGGAAAATAGAAGACAATCTGGCACAGAACAATCCATGACAGGTGTGGCAGGGACTGCAGCATCTTACCAACTACAAAGGCAGACCCTCTGGGGCTGTAAATGCCAGTGTAGAGCTGGCAGAGAAACGGAATTGTTTCTTTGCCCAGTTTGAGCACCTGGAGAAGCTGGGGAACTACGTTCGAATGCTATTTGTGGACTATAGTTCAGCATTCAACACAATCATCCTAGGTATACTAGTGGACAAGCTGCTACACCTGGGCTTACCCCGTTCTACCTGTGCCTGAATTATAGAATTCCTCACAAACTGCCTGCAACATGTGAAGCCCCCACTGCTCCTCCACCATCACGCTCAGCACTGGCTGAGCCCACTCCTCTATTCCCTGTGCACTCATGACTGTACTCCCATCCACTTCTGCAACACCATCATCAAATTCGCAGACGACACCACTGTGGTTGGCTTAATAACTGGAGGAGATGAGTTGGCATACAGGGATGAGGTGAGGGCACTGTCCAAGTGGTGCGTAGACAACAAACTGTCCCTCAACACCAGAAAAACCAAAGAAATGGTGAACCAAAGAATGGTGAGGACGGATCCTTCTCTGCTTTTCATCAACGGGGACGAGGTGAAGCAGGTCTCCATCTTTAAGTTCCTGCGGACTACCATTTCCCAGGACCTCTCTTGGACAGAAAACACCTCAGTGGTAGTCAAAACATCCCAGCAGAGACTACACTTCTTAAGGATGCTCTGCAAAACCAATCTGTGGGGAAATCTGCTAGAGATGTTCTACCGCTCCACCACTGAGTGTTTTGACATACTGCATCACCGTGTGGTACGCTGGCTGCTCTGTTCCAGACAAGAAGGATTATAAAAGAAGGATCCAGACTTCTGCTCCACAGAACTTTAGAAGCTGTGGGCTCCAGAAGTCCTGCTTGTCACTCAGCAACAGTTCGAGTTGCTTTGGTGAATAGGGAGTCCTTGCTCCCTCGGGCCCAGAAGACAGCTGGCTGTTGGCAGGAGGCTTGAAGTTTGGATCGGTTCTGGTCGGGTTCTACACGGTCTGGCTGAATGTCAGATAGTGGGTGTGGATGTAAAGCAGTGGGATTCGGTGAAAGCAGCTATAATAATTTGGACTTGGCAGTCTGCATTTGAAAATTAGAGCTGGTTTCCACCGAAAAAGCTTGCAAATAAAAAACCCCTCTTAATATAACTGAAAACTCAATGCCAGTGTAGAGCTCTACAAAGGTGGCTTCTTGTTCATTTTAAATAACACATGCTTGGTTTGTTGCCTGAAAATATCAAAGGACAGTTAAAACAGAAACACTATATCGATGAGAAAAAATCAGGAGCACGTACAAACCAACAGAAAACACAGTATACGTGAAGTGTGGGCAAAAACTCTTCTAGACCAAAGACTCGTTAGAATTAACTTCTCTAAGTTTGTCGTAAGCCCAAGGAGGTGGTGTTTCCTGGCCAGCATGAGTTTCAGATTTCTTTGTTTGGTACGAGGGAAAATGAGGATTTTAAATATAAATTAAATGACACCGTGTTTGCATTATCTACCCGTTTTTCTATGCCCCATTCATTAGTTAGGCTTAAGCATTATAATTTACTGTCTTAAAAAGGAAAACAGAAATAACTATAAGAATCATGATTAAAATCTTTTGTGATCAAAGTTGGACTGAACACTATGAAATTTTATCTGTGGTCATTATTACACAAGTTGCATAAAATGTAAGCACTTAGTTCAGATGGATTTTGTGTTCCAAAACAAGTGTTGTCTGTGAGAGGGCTGGTTGTTAGGTTTGTTAGGTCTCAAATCTGATATGAGCCATTAAACCGTTCCTCTGGAGTTCTCTAGGGATGTCTCTTTGACTTCAGCTCGATGTTGGGCTGAGATAACAAATGACCTTTTAGTCTGCAGACAATTACTCAGAGCTCAGAGATCAGCATGTGAGCACAAAAGTGGATGTGAGGTTTATTTCATTCATTGGAAATAATGCAGTCTTTGGCTTTGGAACTGTAAACCTGGGAAGTGTCTGGTGCTGATGGAAAGTTTTATTACTTCTAAGAGAATTCCTTTGTGGGGTTGTCTCCACCACTCGAGGTGGAGTGGAGTAAGTCTTAATTATTTCCAAAGAATTCCTCTGTAATCTTCTCTCTGCTGCATGTGTGTTCCCACAGTGGGCACACAGAGAGGTTGGAGGAGGTTAGGGAGGGCATACAAAGCATTAGGGCAATGTTTCATAAAGAGGGATGCAAACCTTTCCACTGATATTATTTTCATTATTTTACTATAACTTTTTTTTATACACTCCCTGAGCAGTTGCTTCTGTTGATGAGGGGACAGCTGTACTGGATGAATGTGCATTAACTATGATGATGGTGAGAAAAAATTCTTTGTTTTACTCTTCTTTGCCATTTCAGAGTGAGGAGATGCAAACTTTTGCACCTAGCTGTAACTGTTGTCACAGGCCTATGTATGTAACATCTGTGAAAAACATGGTGATTGGTTTGTAACATTTATGTATTTTGTCAAAGAAGTTTTAAACAACTGTTATAGGAAGTCAGTTCATTCTGTATTTAACTGGTGTTTTAGAAGCTGGAGCATTTTGGCTGTGAAGCTCCATGTGCTTTCATTCATGTGACAGTTGTAGTCAGAATAAAAAGAGGGGAAACAAAGTCACCAGGCAGTGTGTGGTCCAGTAGTTTGACCTCAGCTGGTCAGTCTGTGGCCCATCAGAACATTTTGATGTGTGATTAGAGAATCCAGTTCAGCTGTGAAATGCTGTCACCCCCCCACCCCATGGAAAACTTAGAGGTTTTACCTTTTACTAAGAGGTTACACGAGCCTGGAAGGATCAGGTGGTTTCTGTCTGCCTAACTTAATTTTTATGTCATTTTGATGCAAATTTTTTTTTTTTCCCTGCAGTCTCAATTTATAAAGAGCTACCATATGCAGCAGACAATGAGTGGCAAGAAAAAGTATGTGAACCTTTTGGAATTTCATGGTTTTCTGCATTAATTTGTGATCGTATCTTCATCTAAGTCAAGAGTACTGACAAATATAATGTGCCTACAAAAAAAACGCAAACATTTCTAATCTTTCATGTCTTTATTGAAGACACTCATTCATCATCATTCCTCTACCGTACTTTACGGTCGGGATGATGCTTTCATGATGATGTGCAGGGCCCTATTTATGCCATATGTAGTGCTGCATGTTCTTTCCAAATAGTTCAATCTTAGTTTCATCAGTCCACAAAACATTTTGCCAATACCGCTGTGTCAATGTGCTCTTTCACAAACTTCAGGCTTGCAGCAATGCTCTTTTTAGTAAGCAGTGGCTTCCTTCATGGTGTCCTGCCATAGACACCCTGCTTGTTCAATGTTTTACGTACTGTAGACTCATGAATATAGATGTTATCCAGTTCCAACGATGTCTTCAAATCTTTGGTTGTCACTCAAAGTTGTTTCTTTACCTCATTGATGAGTCTTCGTTGTGCTCTTGGGGTCATTTTGACTGGGCATCCACTTCTTGTCTCCATTTGTAGATCGTTTGCCTAACTGTAGACTGGTGAACTTTTTAAGTCTTTGAAATCACTTTATAACCCTTTCCAGCTTTATGTAAATCAACAATTCTTGATCATAGATCTTCGGAAAGCTCTTTTTGGCGAGGCATGGCTCACATAAGCATACTCCTCTTGTATGGCACAAACTCAAAAGGTTTGAATGGTTTTTATCAGTCAAAGTAGCTCTAGTCCACACCTCCAAACTCATTTTCTTAACAAGACTCCAGGTATGCTAACACCTGACTCCAATTAGCTTTTTTGAGGTCATTAACTCACATACTTTTTCCACTACCACTATGAGGTTTTTATGTTTGTTCTCAATAAAGACATGAAAGATCAGAATTGTTTGTGTTGTTATATTAGGCACATGATATTCATCAGTACTCTTGACTTAGATGAAGATCAGATCACATTTTATGACAAATTGATGCAGAAAACCATGAAATTCCAAAAGGTTCACATACTTTTTCTTGCCACTGTAACTAAAACAACGGAACACTATTGCTCTTTGGGTTTTATGCTGCCAGTAATGTTTCTTTGATGCAGGTTATGTGCCATATCTGAATATGTGGTGACTTGGATGTAAAAAACAAGGCAGTTCTTTAAGTTTTTTTTCCCTCAATAATTTGTAGACAAGAGATGGGTGACCCATAAATCCGGTGCTGTTTCACAGCTGACTTTTGTTTTGGAGTTTCTCACCAGCACGTGAACAACCCTCCCCCATTCAGGCCACTGCAAGTAACTGTCCAGACTGTGGGCAACACAGTTTTCTGTGAATCTGTTTGCTTCCATAGTTACACTGACAGGAAGAGGACAAATGTGTCACTATTCAGTGAAAACTCATGTTAAAGGAGCGAAAACTGTGGTTGTGAGGACAAGTTGGAGATCTTTTTGGGCTGCTCCCATTAGGGGTCGCCACAGCAAATCAGCAGTTGCCACCCAACTGACAATGCACATGCTAAACTTGGCATGTTTTAAGCTGGATGCCCTTCCAGATGAAGTCTAATTTAGAGTCACCAGTCAACCTAACTCGCATGTCTTTGGACTGTGGGAGGAAATCAGAGCACCCGGAGAAAACCCACACAGGCAGGGAGAACATGCAAACTCCGCACAGAAAGGCACCGGGTCGGCCGGCATGTGAACCTGGAACCTTGCTGTGAGGCAACAGTGCTACTTACTGTGATATCACTACACAACATACTGCAATACAGTGGTTTTTAGCCTTTTAAGGTGTGTGACCTTTTGTTAGGATGAAATTATTTCACAAACCCCACCCAGAACAACAGGTTTAGGAGCGCATAATATCACTTGTGTTCTTACTTTAAGCCGGCCACTGTTTGTGGCTTCATCCTGTCCTCTCTGATGGACACACATCTGCACTGCTGTAAAAGAGCTGCTGGTTTCAGACTCCAAGTCCACAAGGATTCAACTCATTTTCATACACAGAGCTCATTAGACTGCCTCGTTACCTACATAAAATTAGTAATTTCTTGTTCTCAACAATTCACTACAGTCAGCAGAATGAGTATTGAATGGGTTTGATCAACAAGGCGTTTTGACCACAGTAAGTGAAGACTTTGCATTTCTGCAAGTTTTGGGGTTGTGGTCAGCTTGTTCAACAAGTATTTGATTAATTATGCTCTTTGTTACTGTTGGTTTGTTGCACACACTGAACATTGATGTATCTGTAAAATGTGACCTTGTGTCTGTGTGAGATGGGGAGGGGGGGGGGGGGGGCACTCACAGACGCACAGCAGAGAGAAGCAGAGTTCACAGTTGGCTTTACTTTCGTCACCATCCCTCATCTTAAAATGTCCATGAACCGTTGAAATTTCTTCTCCGCCTCCTAACGAGCAGCTCAGCCAGCGTTATTGCATGTACATTTACTGGCTCCCAGTCTCAACTGGTGTGGCAGCAGCCGTCTGCTCCGTGTGTGTATGTGTGTAGGAATTGAACATCACCCGCTCTCATTCAAACACCAACACAAAGGAGATGTAGCTCCATAAACACAAAAACCATATTTTTCATCACTCCGATCCTTAAACTATCACGTAATACTTTGTGTTAGAAAAAAAGTCTCGCGAGTTTGTGTGACATGTATATAAACTGATTTGCTTCTGCATAGAAGCACAACATCATAGGTACACCTTTTTTTTTTTTTAGCTATCAGTCACATATAAGATGGTAATTCAATGTTGTAACATTGTAGGCAAGTCAGAAAACACAGAAAAGCATGCCACTTTAATGCACCATGTTGAGAACAGGAGGCACATTCTGCAATTTGGTGTGGTTTCACTGTCTTCACCTGACATGCCCCCAACGTTTCAGAGCAGATAATACTCATTTTTTCATGATTTTGAAAGCTAATTTTATATACTTGGCAATTTGTCTGGGTGGTTAATAACAAACTCAGAACACCTATTTTGTTTCTACTTTACACTGACCTTAAAGCTTACTGTTTTTCCTTGCCTCTGTAAAGCACTTTGAATTACCTCTGTGTATGAATTGTGCTTTATAAATTAAGTTGCCTTGCCTAGAAATGGTTTTATACCTTTGCCCTGATCTGTGCTCACCACTTTTTTATTATAGAGATCTATAGAAACTTCATGGCTTTGTTTAGTATGTCCTGATATGTAGTGTGGGCCTTTCTAAACCCTGTCCGCTCAGTTCAGTTTGTCACAGGTGGACTCCATTCATATTCTAGACACATCTTAAGCAGAATGAAATGAAACACAGTGCAGCAGCACAGTTTAGAGTGCCACAGCAAAGGCTCTAAATACATTCATAAATGGGAGATTTCAGTTTTTCGTTTTTTATAAATTTGTAGAAATGTCTGAAAAAGTTGTATCTCTGTCGTTATGGGTCACTGAGTCTACTGTCATCGAAACTATGCTTTTCATTACCACTGTTATTTTTCCAGGTTGCAGATGAGCTGCATCAGCCACAGCAATTGACGAAACTTTTGACAGACTTTGGAGCCGGTTTTATTCTTTATAGAAATAATGCTGAACCATAACCTACTGTACAGTGTCGGCATCTATGGAAGGGACTCCTGTTAACATTTCACTTCCAGTGTAAATCTAGTTTACTTCAATGGATTATCAGTCAAATGTACAGATGTTACACAGTGACAACCAGAAAAAGACCTGTGACAAGTGTGAATGGGTTCAATGCAGCTTTAGCTTGTGTTCAGTGGGCCCTTGTCATACATTTGTCTGCTTTTTGAAAGGAAATCAGTCTCTACATCTTGTAGGATATGGTTCATCTTACCATTGCTAACTCTGAGAGACGAGGCAGTCCAAGTAACTTCAAAACAGTGTTGATTTATTCAAAGGATCACAGGTAAAATTAACATTACACGCTCAAGTATCTTGCACCTCCAAACTGCACGCAGGCAGATGTAAGATGAAAGACCCTGAACCCACCAGGCCTATACATTATATCCCCTCGGTTGGGCTAGCCCCATACTACACAGAAACGTCAACCGAGATGTCTCTCTCACCAGCTTTGCAGCTGGTCATAGCAGTAGTCAAAACATGAAGCAAATCAATGTGTGTGTCTGTTGATTAAGTGGTGTGTAGCTAAAAACATTCTCAACGACTTCTAGTAACATGTCGTGACTTAAACATAAGAACATATTATGGCTAAGGCTACAGTTATACACGTCATAATAATAATATTAAACACCCTGTCTGCTGACAATCATCAACTCTTCTCTCTAGTTATCCTTGACCAGATGTACCCTGTAGAAACTCATGAGCATGACTAAGCATTTAACAGTCTAACTAGACATCCTATCTCCACTCAACATTTCTAATACATAAAGTATCTATCCAATATCTATCTGACTAAAAATACCTAACAATCTACTGTTGCAGGGATCAGACTTATTTTGTATCTTAAACCAACTTGTAAGGCTCTGCTATCTTAAGGCAGTGACTCACGCTCTTTGTGAGTTGTGATTTTCCAAGTTGGTCCGGGTTCCAACAGCCTGATGCAATCCAGTCTCTGTGGACCTTTTTCAAACCAAAGCTTTGTAGTAAACCTAAGTTTGTGAGATTCAGGTTGGCGCAAGGCTAGAAAATTCCTGCCTTCCCAGTCATATTTAGCATTTTAAGGCCAAACCACATCTCATGAGCTGTGTTTTGGATGGCATTCAAGTCTGGAAAACATCCGGTGAGAATCAGTGGAGCCCAGCAGATTTGTGCCAAAAATTAGACAACTATGGTAAAACATTTAGAAGATGACATGACTTGTCTCAAACCCCCTGAACCCCATGAACCATAACTCAAATAAAGGCAGGTGTTCCAAACCTCAAATGAAACTTGATGTGGCCTATTTCTTACCTCAGATGTGTTCAGAAACTGCCTCCTCTTTCAAAATCAGAGGTAAAGATTAATGACAGCCCGGTGTGAGGTGCGTTCATCCAGTCAGGTGTAGGAAGGGCTGAGGTTGGCACCTGAAGAAAGGAGGTAACATGTCTGCTTATTGCATTTTTCTCTGTTTGGTTTCTGTTTGCAGGGTGAATGTCTGTGGAGGGCAGTGTTGTCATGGATGGAGTAAAGCTCACGGATCGCACCGGTGCACAAAGCGTAAGTGCACACAAATATTCTTTCAACACAGTAAGGTCTTCATATTAATAAAGCAGGTCCAGTCAATATATCACTGGGTGGCAGACAACGTGTTCCAGGTATCCAATCCATGTTTTTTGCAATGCTTGACCGAAACTGAAACTTTGTTGTTGTAGTTTCTCTTTTACTTTACATTACACACTCTTTTCTTGATTTAGAGGCTTTTTCAAATGTATTATTTTAAATTAGAATATTTTATTATATTGTATTCCATTATTTTGATTAAAAACTTCAGAAATATTTTCATCAAATCATCATCATCATCATCAAAGAATGAACAAAGAATTAAGTTCTTAAAGCAGTTTGTCAGTGTAGTTGTCAGTCTGCTTTGCGCAATGTATTTTCATGTCTCCCTGCTCTCATATGAAGGCACCATCATCTTGGAATTGGGGGACATTATGAGTAAACACAAAAATGTTCTTAACCAGCCCATGTGTTGTATATCTACTGATCGATTTTACAGCTGCAAATTTCAGTCACCATCGTTGTCGTCTTTTTGTCAGTTACATGAAGTTACATGAGAATGCCTTCCAGGGAGAATGTTTATACCTGCTGAGGTATGTGTTTCCTCCCAAAGTCTGAAGACATTCAGGCTAAGTTAACTGGCAACTGTAAATGGCCCATGTCAGGGTTGTGAATATGAATGGCATGAGTACGTGTTTCAGACTGAAAGAGAAACAGACTTGAGATGGAGAATGCCTCTTGGCCCAGATCCATTGGCCAGATGAGTTCCTTATTTGCAGGGTCTTGCCAACTCATTATTTAAGAAGTTTCTTCAGTGCTGCTCCCATCTGTTTGAATGTTCTTTCTGTGCTTCATAGACCTGGCTCTGGTGCTGTCTAAGCTTTAATCTTTATACTACAGGCAGTTTGTGGTGTCTTCTATAACAGAGGAGCGCTACAGAGAAGTGTTTATAACACATTTACTAATAAAAAAAACACAGCCTTACATAAGTCCAATAAGCATAAATATTCTACTGTGTTGGTTACAGAGTGTCAAATTATTGATCCAAAAATAAGTGATTGTTTAGAACCATAACAGATCTAGTGAATTGTATAGGATTCAGTTCAAAATTGAGCATCAACCTTGAAAATATAAACAAAAGGTACCCTGTGTGCATTCAGTGGTACTCACCATGATATACTGTATGTATCCTTGAGGTCTAATGAACATGCTGAATGTGTGTCCTTTCTCATTAATCGTTTCATCTATTAGTCATAATCGAAAAGGATCAGTATGAAAAAAATGTTGACAATATTTTTGGCCATATTATCTAGCCCTACTGCACAAATATAGGTGGTGCTAAAGGTTTGGTGAGCCAATAGAGGACACATTCTAATTATTTTAATACCTTCCTAGAATTCTTTTCTAGCACCATTTTTCAGGTTTATGTGAGCAGTTTTTTGCTCGCATCGCGTGAGGTGACACATTACTTGAGCTGACAGCACCTAAGCTTGTTACTGTATGTGCAATAAAACCTCTAGTAAAAAAGAGTAATTTATCAAAACACCTGCTAAACGAGCATAAGATATAATTGCAGCTTTGCCTGCAGTCTGTCATCCACCACCGGGTTAACCATAGCAAGCTTGCTAGTAGCTAATTGTAATGTAATAGCTAATTGTTAAGCAAAAACTAAAATGAAAGATGACTGTACGTAGCCAGAGAGAGGCTGCACAGGATAATGATAAAGTATGTATAAGAGGGGTTACACGATATCACTACCTTTGAAATGGATCGGATTTTGGTGGATAAACACAGAGCGACATCTGCTGTAAAATATGTAGCTAACTCTGCCAACGAAGTCAGGAAACACTGAAACAACAAACATTTCCCCCAAGCAAAAAGCATTATGTTACCAATAGGTAACATTACCTTCTCAGTTTGGATAAAGACAGTCTGTTCCTAAACTGCAGCGTTAAATTGCTCACGTTAAATCTCGGAACGTTAGTTCAGACCCCAGAACCTTTGCTCCTGTGACCTTTTCACTCATTACCTGATATGAGAAAAGCTCAAAGTCAGATGCACTGTTTTAAAGCATTAAAACAAATAGGATTAACAAACACCCTGACAGAGGCAAGTACTTGTTGAAGCACTGACTTTATGCAACAAAGCTTTAAATCTACCCAAAGAAACCAGAATGCAATTTCAGCTCCATGTCTGAGGAGCTGCATACAAAGGCTTGCTTTACAAAGTCAGTATGTTGGACCTCTTGTTGCTGTAGTCACAGTTTTTGTTTGTTCATTTTCTAGACAGCCACAGCTGATAACATGTGATTCGGTGATACAATACTGATTCAGAAGAAATGACCCCAGAGACATTCCAGTTCCTCCCTTAGACTGGTTGAAGTCAAATGGGATGGATAATTGAATTGCAGAGCAGAATACTGCTTTGTCAAATCCACCATGTGAATGCATCATGGAGGTCTTGCAGACAAAGCATCTTTGTAGTAGTAAATTTAGAATTGCTCAGTTTATTTTCTTGGAAGAAAGTGGTCAAATGTGGACAGCATCCACTATAACTGGGTATACATACTGTAAACCAGTGTTACTGAAGATTACCTTGACAACACAGGAATCATATTAGTAATGCAGGACCTGCCTTAGTTGACATTAGAGAGGTCCTGAGGCACTATCTGGAGCAATCCAGGCATATTTTAATAAAAATAGAATAAAGCCAATCAAATGGTATTATTATTAAATAAATCTGGACAATTACTGTACATACTGATGCATTTGTCACAGTAAATATAGTTTTTTTTTAATTTCTCATCCAATTCATTTTACATGTTACAAAACCTAAATGCAAAAATAAGAGTGTCATCTAATCCTGACCCACCTGCCAGTCACCCACCACCATGTGCGTTGGCTAGAACACCTGGCTACTTGCTGAACGAGTGTTTTGCTGCTCATTGCCCTGTGGCCATCACAGCCCATTACTGTGTAGCAGCACTGAGAGTGGAGGGCTGTGCGCTGAATGCAGCTGTTATAAAGTTAAGTGGAAGTTGCAGTAAATGTTCACACTGAGTTGTTGGATACATTGTCACATTAAGATGTGACCGGGTGTGGGCATCATATCTGGATGATGTCCACACCCATTCCACTTAAACACTACTGAAGGCACAAACTCTCTGAAATAGTTATTCAACAATAGAATGATTTCCTGCGATGAAAGGTAGTAGCTCACTACAGGAAGCAATTTTACTAAGTATTCTTCAGAGTTGGTCAGTGTCATTGACACAGTGCATTACTGTGAAGAACTAGGATGTTCAGTATTATAGGGTTTCTATGGCCTCCCTCCTGGCCAGTGCAAAGATAAGAGTAACTGTCAGCTAGAGGATTAGTGAGGCCCATATATTCTCAGAGGACAGTCTTATCAGAGCTAATCTGAACACTAAGGTCCAGCAGTGACTCCGATAATGTGGAATTCAGTACCACATATATCAGTGTCATAGCTTTCCACTGCCACCTGCTTCTGAATTTGCTGAACATCTGGCCCATGCAAGGGATGTTGCAGTTACTCATAAATTCTGGGCAATTTTCTTTTTCTCCTTCACTTTTTAAGGTTTTGCATCAAGGTGGTGATAAAAGGTAAATCACTGTGCCCCCTGCCACATAAACACAGCCAAACTCACACACACACAAAATATTTTTAACTCATGCAAACCTCAGCATGGCTGTGGAGGGCCCCCCGTGTGCCAGGCCCAGTGTGGCTTGATGAAAAGGGCTAGGGCAACACTGTGACTGATGTATTTCCTGTTCCCAGCAAACAATTACAGTAAATTACCACCACTTAGTCCATCACCCTGGTTGCAGAACAGAGCCCTTATGTGCTTGACCTCAGTATGAGAGAGAGAGACGAGGAGAGAAACATAACAGCCTCAGCTCCAGGCAAGAGATTTGGGGGGTGGAAACTATTTATGCTAGTCAGAAAAGAAATAAAAAATATTTCACTCAAAGTGGAAAGTTAAGTGTGGTGTTATATTCAAAAGTATATTCATTCTAGGAGGAGAACATACTGTATAGTTTATCCCACACACTTCTAGATAAACCATGTTCATGATCTTAAATGTTGATAAAAATTGTGATGACATTCAGTCCCGAAAGCTGAATAGGCAGCTGCCTGCTAACAGCTAACTTACCTTTACCATGAGCTCTCTGTGTCAGCACGGAGGAGACGCACATCTTGCTGCCAGCATTCAAACTGTCCAGGGAATTATCATGTTTGAACTCTGGTACAGTGAACGTTGCTGTAAAGTTATGCCTTGAGACCCGGCAGCAAGTGGAATAGGTGTTAGCGAGCTATTAGCTAGCTAGCCAACTGGAGAGCCCCCCATTTCCACCACGGACCCCAAACAAGGATAATCACCTTTATTTGGCCAAGTATGTTTACACACAAGGAATTTGTTTCCGGTACAGAACCAAGGCAGCCATCTGCGGCACCAACTCACATCGATGGCTCTAACCATCGGGTGCAACTGGGGGGGGGGGTTCAGTGTCTTGCCCAAGGACACTTTGACATGTGGACTGCAGGCACCGAGATTTGAACCACCGACCTTCCGATGCGGGGAGGACTGCTCTACCCGCTGAAACACAGTCGCCCACAGTCATAATAATCACTAATCATCAATGAAACAAATGTTATTGAAATATAGCTAGCCCATTTGTATTACATCTAACCTAAATATACAAGAGTTTATGAAAATACAGTTATGTACAACTTATTAATTTATGCACAACCAGTGCATATTATTGAAAGCTGTCTTACCCCATAACTGTCTCTGTAGCAACTGATAACATTATGTTACTAAACTGCTAGCATAAACAAAATTTGCTGTGAAACTTTCTGGTTCAATGGAGTGCTTAGATGGATATTGGATTTTTAATGCTTTGTAAAATGGCCATTGTGACTTAAATCTGTATTTACACTAGGGATATCCTGATCCAGTTTTTGTGGCCCTGCTACTGATCCGAGTCCTTTAATATTAAGTATCTGCTGATACTGAATTCTGTTCGATACTTACATTTACCTACAGTAAATGTTCATTAAATATCTGGTACAACAAGCCCTGGTTCACAGCAAGACTCAAGCAGCTTCATCGTGCTAAAGAGGAGGCTTACAGAAGTGGGGACAGGATTCTGTACAGCCAGGCCAGGAAAACACTGACAAGGGAGATCAGAGCAGCAAAGAGGAGCTACTCTGAAAAGATGAAAGCTCAGGTTTCAGCCAACGATTCCTTGTCTGTGTGGAGGAGCCTAAAGAACATCGCTGGCTACAGGGAAACCATCCCCCCCTGCTGTGGAGGACCATCAACTAGCAGATGACCTGAATGTGTTCTACTGCAGGTTTAAGAGACAATACTCCGCCCCCCTTCCACCTGAGACCCAGTGGCCGCTCCCCGACACTCACCACCCTTCCCTCAAGCCCCCCACCTCTAACGAGCTGTAAAAAGGATGTGCGTGGCCTCTCTAAAAAAAAAACAACAAAGATTGCAAAGGCACCAGGCCCAGATGGTGTGACCCCCTCCTGCCTGAAAGTGTGTACTGATCAGCTGGCCCCCATTTAAACACTCATCTTCAACAGGTCACTGGAGCTGTGTGAGGTCCCCTCCTGCTTCAAATGCTTCACCATCATTCCAGTCCCCAAGAAAACCTCCATCAGTGGACTGAACAACTACAGAACTGTCACCCTGACATCTGTAGTTATGAAGTCCTTTGAGAGACTGGTGTTGGCCCACCTGAAGGACACCGTAGACCCCCTGCAGTTCACCTACCAGGCAAACAGGTCGGTGCAGTGAACCTGGCACTGCATTACATCCTGCAACACCTCGAATCCCCAGGGACCTATGCACAGGCCCTCTTTGTGGACCTCAGCTTGGCATTCAACACCATCATCCCTGACATCCTCCACTCCAAACTGACCCAGCTCACTGTGACTGAACGACTACAGACCTGTTGCCCTGATATCTGTAATTAAGATGTCCTTCAAAAGACTAGTGTTGGCTCACCTGAAGGACATTGTAGACCTGAAATGTGTGTCTTATTTTCTTGGTATGAAATAGTTATTTCCTGGACTCTTGTATCTCTTCTCATAGCATTTGCAATGAAAGTGGAGGCTCATCAAGGCAATATCAGTACATAACAGAACCAGGACAGTATGACTGAGTGTTACTATACATTTAAAACAACTCCCTGGTGTGTTTGAACGCAAAGGGCTGTGTTGGTTGGGGGGTGAGTGGTTGCAGGGGAAGTGCTGTAGGTGCTTACAATATGGCCACGTTATGACGAGTTGACACGAGTGTCTTCATTCACATTTCCAGCCTGGGAGTTTCCACTGTGTTTTGATTAGCCACGCTGCTAACGTAGCCTACTTTACCATAGCGCCAGTTCTACCACCATTGTGTCGCTATTGATAGATAAAAGCACTGTTTAGTATCCAGTACTACCAAAAATGAATGGCATGTTGTCATGGTGCGTTAACTGCGGCCCAAATTCAACAGTGCATAGCAGCTCATGCTAACAAGGTAAACATGTATTGATGTCAGGTCCACATCCTGGTCATCCCCATACATGATTGGCCAACACAGAGTCTTTGCTGGATGATGTCACCATTGGATGTGGTGAAAGTTGAACCAGATCCAACTTGTTTGCCACATGGGGTTGCATCATTTTGCCAGAAAATTTCAAAAGCAAATGTTTCATAGAATACCGGCTGCGGTGAATGCAATCCTCCATTGAAATGAATGGAGAGGGCTGTGTTTCGCACTTTTGAAACTCAGTCTGAAGGGGCTAGAAGTTTTAAGCTCATGTTCAGTTATCAGGTCTGATGAGACTCATGTAAAATCATACAAGTTTGTGGTAAAACCTCTTACAGTGCTTGTATATTGTCTTTTACTTTAACTGCATTGTTTTACATTTTGATTTTCAGTCAATTAAAATTTTCCAGTCATATATTTTGTCATTGAAGATTTCTTAAAAATTGTGTTAAAATATCTCGTTCTTGTGAATATAATATTGTGTATCATCTTGTCTCGTGATCTGTGTATCGTCACACCCCTAGTAGGTAAAGATTACTGAATTGTAGATGTTTATGTAGATTTATTTATCTCAAGTTATGTTAAATTTCAATTAGTTTTCATGGCAGAGTTATTTTCTGGTTGGTTTAGATTTGTGTTTTTCAAAGTTTGTTTTTATTAAAGTCTGGTAAATACTGTTTGATTTTCAAAATTTACAGAAGCTCCTACCTCGTGTTTGTGTGTCGGCGGTTTCCTGTCCACCTCTCTGTGACTCACTAATTCATAGTCATAAAAGGCCCAAAAATGAAAAAAAGTGCAATGAGAGACTTAAAGAGAATTTACTGCATATTTTAAAAATGACCACCTGCCCATACACACGTCCTTTTGTAGACTGGCCTCTGTGTCCTCTGAAAATACAGTATATGACATTGAAGGCCAAATGGTCTTGCCCTCCAACATATGAAATTTATGGCCTACCTGTTACTTTGCTATATGGCTTGTTACTGTTCCATGGTGGACTAAGTATCATTTTAGTCTCTCTGTGAGCAGTGAACGGACAGGCCAGCATTGTTCTAGCTTGTCTGAGGGGCAGGTTATGCTGCAAGTATGCTTCTTCAGAAGAGTTTGCTGGATGATCACATAGCTTTGAACCCACACCTCCTCCATGTCAGGCTGTGAAAGTTGTGTCTGCAACAATATTTGATATCACATTGACAATTCCTAAAGATACTGGTGACAACTCTGCACTTTGACTGCTTAAGCTAATGTTAGCCTCAAAGACAGACTGCTGCACAGTCCTGAATTCCAGAGGTCCCAGGTGATAACGTGATAAGAATAAACCAGCAATTTTGAAAGTTAAATGTGAGATTAACCGCTCTGCTCACCAGCTCTCTCTCATTTACACTTAGCTATTGACTGCCTGCTAGTTACCTGTCTGGTGTGAGGTGAGTATGTAAAGAATTTATTTAGATTGGGAAACACTGCTCTGTTAGCCTCATGTTTACTAAATCACTAGTCAAGACTGCGCCTGGTCCCATACTGTATGTCATAGGTATGCTGGATATGTAGAGAAAGGACAAACAAGAGATGAGGTTGGGGAACAGGGATATTTACTGCAATGTTAAATAAATTTTAATATTTAAATAAGGAATATGTAAATATTTATAATAGTAGAAACAATTGAATGCGTAAATGAATGAGATGCAACGTACACGAGTGTGCACTTAAAATCATGAAAAGTCAAGTTTACATCTCTATATGCTGGCATCTATATCTCCCATCCATATGTTTTTGTATGCGTGACTTATTATTGTCACTCATTCTATCTCTTCTTCACATTCCTTTTTCTTTTCTCCTCTGTCTGGATTTTTGTGTTATAGCTACCTGTATCCCTCAATGCCAGAACGGAGGAATGTGCCTCAGGCCTCAGCTCTGTGTCTGCAAGCCTGGCTCAAAAGGGAAGGCATGCGAACAGAAGACTGTGCCTACACACCCTGTTCCAGCATTGCCTGGGAATGGACCTACCCAAGAGCACCCCACCGGTCACACAAAGGGACAGAATGTGGTGCCCCAGTGGCCAACACCTCAGCAACTGCCTTCCATTGGTTATGAATCCGCCTCCCCACCAGCTAGCAACATGGCCCACATGAAACTAACCATGAAGCCGGCCCCCCAGCTTGTGCGACCACATTACATCCAACAGCACATCCAACAACAGTAAGTACCTTTATTGACCAGGAAAAACTGTACCTTCTACCACCCTAAAATTCCTATAGTTCCACTAAATGACAGGTTTTAGAACAACCCAGTCAAGTCAAACTGCCCACAAATTCTGCTAATGATAGTCCTTGAGCAACTGCAACACCTGGATGCTTTCATGTGCAGGCCAGATAGTCATTAGCATAGGTTTACATGTACACCACAGGTGTGGAGGTGAGCACAGAGGAATCCTGATTTAAAATTTGTAACCAAGAAATATTGGTCAGGTGTAGTATTGGTGTCACTGAACCAGATCACTGGAACATTACACTTCACAAAAGCACAGATGCATGTAGTGGAAAATAAACTCATGGAGAAGTTGTACTTGGAACAGAATCTTTCAGAATTGGAGGACAACCCTCTGCAGATGAATTCTGCAGGGACCTAAATCTGACCCCTGGTGGCTTCCTCTTACATGAAACATGTAATGCGATAAAGAGTACGGGAAGGTTGAGCCACCAGCACAGAATGCCCGAAAGCCCTTAGTATCTACTAGCAATACCCACCTTGCAGTCAACTAGCAGCATGCAACAGTGCATTTTGTGGTTTTATCTTTCTGAAATACACACTATTTGCAGTTATGAGGAGTGCCAGGCTAATCTAGAGGTACCAAAGATTAAACATTAAATGGCTGGAAATGAGAAAAATGAGCAGCCATGGGCACTTTAAGTTACTGAAATAATAAAATATGCTACAACAAAGAAAACTGGATTTTAGACTGGAAGATCGGATATTTTGGCAGAAAAAATACATTGGCCTGGAACAATTTATTGATGATGTATCAACTTACATTACACAACAAAAGAGACAAAATATACATGCAACTACAGTCAAATCAAGTTAAAGTTTATATCGGCATTTTTTTCTTTTTGTCAGACTAGGACACATCCTGGGGATTTCAGAATGGTAGCCAACCGGGTGCGGTTTCACTATACTGGCTTCATGTCTCAGTACATTCCAGAGTTCCAAAATGCAAAAACCGTCCCACATTAGGGCAGTTCACCCTAGCTACACACCCCAGAGGGTGTTATTAATAAAGTCAAACAATAGGAATGCTCACATTTTCAGAATAAGACAGAGACTAACATCCAAGACCCAGTCTAACCCTGCGTTCATGCAGAATAACCTTTTTTTTAGGAGAGCTGTACAGCAGTTACAATAGTCTCTGACCCATTAAATGAAGGAAACAAAACTGAATGAAATAGGAAGCACAATTTGGGGATGTAGAGATGGACAAACAGCTCTACTACCTGCCAAAGGCTGAAAATTAATAATTTGAATTTAAATGGTATGGTTGTAGAAATTCACATCTCTCAAGTATGAGGCTATCTTCATAGTTATCCAGCCCTGTCCCCTCCCTCCAGCTCCTACACCTGTCTATAGGGATGTAGAGTTTTGGGGAATTCACCCTGACAAAAATCATCCAGAATTTACTGGGAGCACAGAAACACAGAAACAGGGCAGTGCACTGACATTTTG
This sequence comes from Monopterus albus, assembly GCF_001952655.1. Taxonomy (NCBI): domain Eukaryota; kingdom Metazoa; phylum Chordata; class Actinopteri; order Synbranchiformes; family Synbranchidae; genus Monopterus; species Monopterus albus. The sequence goes on from NW_018127923.1 coordinate 2,277,163, forward strand.
GGGGGCAGGTGCTCAACTTCAGAAAAAGGGCACCCCTCTCACTGACAGTTGTTTACTAAAATCTACAGTAACACATCTTTTATAAATGTGTATGTATATATTTAGATGCTAATCTGATCATGAAAATATCTATGAAATTATCTGTTCACACAGAGATTTTAATACTACCTCCTGAGGGGTGCTGAAATCTAGCTCCCGGAATGTATCTCCAAAGTGGGTGCATCGTAGTGGAAGCAAACGCAGAACCTGTGATGAGCCTTATTCGGTGCAACACCTTTTGGTAGGTTCTTATAATGGAAAAACCCCTGTTGACATGGTGGGCCCTTCAAATCATATTCCAGGACCTCATAATTTACAAATTAAGCACTGCACTTAGTAGATTACATGTGAGCATGGGCCTATTACTCAATAATCGATCCATGTGTATGAACCGCTGCTGACCATTTTGATGATGCATCAACATTGCATCCAAACAGTTAACTATTATTATCTCAAGGGGCTGGATAGCTAATGTGTCAGCGGTGGATGAGAGATTGCAGGGCAAAACTGACACGATTACTGCTCTGCAAATCTATGCTTGTTTAGCGGGTGCATTGATAACGTTTTTTTGCATGTCGAGTATAAAACATAGGTGTTATCACCTTGAGTAATATGTTTCACCTGCAGCCCTGCTCTCCACCGCAGCATTTCAGATGCTTCTTGCTCTGTTTTGAGAAGTTCAGCGCTACTCTTGGTCCAACATGGACAGAGGAGAAGCGGCTTCATATACACCAAAACCATATTTTCTGATCCACTAATCTTACTCCCTTGCCTCTTTGAGTCTGGATGAAATGCTTCCTGTCGTTACAAACTGAGAACCAAGTTGTTTTCAACACGAAAAAATTGTTAGACTATCCCTTATATTTTTCACTTGCCCGATTGGGGATCTCCATGATGCATTCCACATGTCGACTAGAGTTTATTTGCAAGCAGGCAACCGTTAATGTCAATCCCTGGATCTGTACCGTAATGGTTATTCTGTGGTTCTTTTTTCAAACCATCTTTCTTCCATCCATTTATTAACTATATCACTTTAGTTACAGAAGGTCATAGGGAGCCTGAGGCCAAGCCCAGCCAACATTGGGCAGGGAACAGCCTGGACAGGTCGCCAAGCTATCACAAGACTGACACACATAGACAACCATTCACACTCACATTCTCACCTGTCATCAGTCATATAATATGTGACCAGGAGTTGAAGAAGGGTACAGACAAAAGGGAAAAGACAAATGTCAAGTCAAAGTGTATTTATATAGCCCATTATTGTAAATCACAGTTTTGCCTGATGGACCCTCCTGTTCTTATTTCCTTGAATGCAGTAAGAAAAAAAACTCCCCAAAAACCCTTTAATGGAGAAAAATATGAGAAACCTCAGGAGGAGCACCAGGGGAGGGGCTCCTCTTCTAGCATTAGTGTTGTCTGTGTCAGCGGTAATATAAGCAATTGAAGTGCTGAAATTCCCATTTGGTTTATTTGTGCTTATAAGGCTTGGATGTGATGAACACTTTCCTATCATTGTAGTCCAGTTCATAAATCATGGGCCACTGTAATAGTTGTGGTTCACCTGCAAGGGTCAAATGCTGTAGTGGAATCCTTGAACATGTGACACCTGGGAAAAAGGAGAAGACCGCTTAGAGTAATGCAGTGCTCTTTCTCACAGGAATACACTTGAGGTTTTATATGGAATTGCAAGAAAAGGCCCATTATTTCTACAGGAGTTTCAGTCTCTGACCCTGGAGACCCCCTCAGATTAGCTGTTCTGTGGTGTTGATATTCTGAAGAAAATAATTGTATAATGAAATGAATGGCTGGAACTAAATGAACTAGATTGTAATATGCTAACTCAGCATATAAAGTCTGTCTTTTCCAAAAAAACCCGTAAAGGGACTGACTATCACTATCTCAGACAGAGCAGAGATCACATGTATGAATGGTTGACTCTTTGGTGGATGGAGGCTTATGGGTGTATCTGTGATGTTTCTACCGACAAGTTTGAATTTGGTGAATCTGAGTTTGTGTATCAGAATGGTATATAAGATTTTGCAGACATGCCACTCTGGTGTATTTGAAACTACATAAACTAGTCACAGTTGTACAGTGATGTTGCATATTGGTGGTTCTCCTGCATTAACAATTATTGGCTGAGTACAGACACCGACTGTAAAGAGCAAACAAACAAGTAAAATTTTGGCCAGTTATCAAGTTACTCACAGAATCAACGTTACATGCTGACAGCAGATATGACTTGTCATTTCAGTAGGTGAAAGTGTTGGTCAGCAGTGCCTAAAGGTGAGAAGATTGTACCTGAATATTTTGTCCACTTAGCAATTCTGATATTATATTTGTCTGATAGGAGTTTTTCTGTACACATTGATGATTTCTCTTGTTCTGTTCCTCTCAACTGTGGTGTTCCTCATGGATCCATCCTCTTTTCTTTGTATTTACTTCCCCTAGGATTGATTTTTAAAAAAAATGAAATATGGGTTGTCTTTTCACTGTTTTGCAGATGATATTCAAATTTATTTGCCATTGAATGTCAAGAAGAGTAACTCATTACAGACCTTGATGGATTGCCTGAGGGACATTAAAGCATGGTTATCACATAATTAATGAAAGTAAGACAATGTGTTTTAATTGGTAACTCAGGTTTTGCTAATTCTGACATTCCTAGCTCTTTGGCCTTGTTGTCGTCGGTGTGTGAATGTGTGTGTGAATGGGTGAATGGTGTATGATCTCCTGTAAAGTGCTTTGGCCAGTGCAACACACTGTGGAAAAATGCGCTATATAAATACAGTCCATTTACCATTTTATCTCAGGCCTCATGTGAAGAATCTTGGGGTGGTATTTGAGAGTGCTCTTAAGCTGGATGAACAGATGAAATCTGTGGTCAAACCCAGCTTTTTTCAGTTGAGACTTCTGGCTAAGGTTAAACACTTTTTCTTTTAGTGATCTTGAAAAGGCAACTTGGAATAGAACTGTTGATATTTGAGGTGGTTTGGGCATCTGATCAGGAAAAGCCAAAAGATACAATATAGCTAAGGAGGACATCTTAGCTTACTGCCAGTTTATGGAAGCAATTCAAGGTGCACTACAAGTCAAAAGTTTGAACGTACTTTCCCACTCAGTTCAGAGGGAAAGAAAGTAATGTTTGGGTGTGTCCATACTCATTTTGGTAATTTGACGACAAGGAAAAATGGTTCCAGCACCTGTGCAAGTAGCAAAAGGGCTGTATTTGATCTCTTCATTAAAGCAGGGGTGTGTTTTGGGCGCAACATGCAATTAACCAATCAGTGTGTAACCTCACGTCCCCTCTAACAGACATGCAAGTTTGAATGTTTGGCAAGGTTGGATGTCAGTAAGATTTTCCACTGAGGAAACGCTTCTGCTCATGTGTGAGGTCAAGTCGCACGATCTCTAATCAAAATGGTTATTATTATAAATACATTTATATTGATGTGCAGTATATATGAACAAATGGAGTCTTTTTATTTTTTTAGGTCTTGCATTTACTGCACAGCACATCCCCGGGTATAACAAGCATAGTACATGAGCACCATGCATGCCCCTAGGCAGGTGCGCATTACAACACGGTCAAAGCACCCATGAACTAGCAATGGTGATTTGACCACAGACCTGGTTTTTGCCCAAAATTGACCTGAACACACTCCATTTTCATTCGGTCACCTGCTCACACGATATTGAGAGACCCCTACTTGGTAAAAAGGCAATGTGATATGCATGTCATGAAAACGGTAATTGCACAGGTATGAAATTAGGAAACACAGACATGCTACCCACGCCACATGCAATGCGTTTGTTGCAAGACAGGGCACCTGATGTCTGGCAAACATGGATGTAATAAGGAGAACCAGATATCACCTTCAAAGATGGTGCCCCATTCATTCCTAACAAAATCGCTTATTGGGTGACTACGCCAAAAAGTGTCTGCCATGTTTGTTGGCTTCCTCCTGTTTCTGCCTTTCTGGGCCTATAGAGCATGTGCACTAGAGTCTATGACGTATTGAAACTAATAATACTCATGTTCAGTTTTGGAAATGATTTGATGATTTCAAAACTGAATGTTCTGATTCAGAGTACAATTCCACACAACATAAAAAGTTTCAGATCTCTGAAATTCCAATTTTACTTACTTATATATCGGCACTAGTATCAGCCCATTGGAGTACATCAAACAATGATAGACATTTACCAAATCTGTTCATCTTTCATGGTTACACGTAGGGCTGCACACCCTTAACCGTTTAACTATTAACAGATGATAAGGATTCCAACTGATTATATCATCAGTTAAATGGTAAAGCATTTTTTTTTACAGTTTGCTGAAAAACAGGCTGTAGGGCCTACGTGTCAACTCTTGGGTGGAATCTTGGGAGTCTGTTTCTGAATAAAAACCAGTAGGTTATAAGTTTCTGTTTTGTTAATCTGTTGATTCATTTGATTTTTTAAGCTGAGAGCGGAGGAGGAAATTTTTGTTGCAGTGCTCTTGGCACTGGAGATTTGCAATGTGTGTTTCCGTCAATCTCAGTGCTCGAAGTGGGTCGATAAGCGCACCGTACCAGCACTTGTACATTTTACTCTTTGGTGCACTGGCATGTTTCACAAGCTGCTGGCACTCTTTTTTGCTCTCTTCATTGTTTGAGATATGCTGCCTCTTGTGTGGACAGTGGGCGACCTCAAACCATGGGAGCAGGGGCAGTGACAAATAGCTTCACCAGACTAAAGTTCCCTAAAGTGAGTTGAGCTGCCTCAGGTCAGAAGCATAAAGAAGCTTTTTTACTAGACTGGTTTGCTCTGTACACAGTTCCATGGGTGTGTTATGTGACCATGTATGTTCTGTTCTGTTCTGTTCAGTTGTTTATACCATATTTGCACATCTAAAAATAAACCCCTTATGGAAGTATATTTTTATGGGTCACAGACACTCATTCATGCTAAATAAAACAGCATTTTAATCTTGTCAATTAAAGAGCGTTGGCTATCGGTCAGGAGAAAAAAAACTAGATGTTCATCCCTAGTTACAGACTGTGAAGAGTCTTGTCTCTTATCCCTTCAGTCAGCCAGTTGCCCATAACAAGGCTTCAACATATACAGTAGTGTATCTTTCTTTTCGCTCACTACAGTCTTCCTGCCCTCAGTTGCAGTATTGCTAATATGTGTGAGTGCACTGGTAAGGTTCAGTGGGTTCATTACAGTAGACCAGAGTATGTCAGCTCTTGTGGGGAAGAAGACTTGGATGATTAGAATATAGAGGTCGGCAGTGGATTGTGAGTGCGGCCAGAGCAGCGCAGGCCAAGACTGAACAGAATCAGCTCCCCTCACACACATATAGTACCGTATACACACACCTCACTCCTCAACCCTAACTCACCCATCTGTTTATGTCTAACTGAGTGAAATCTCCTCTCTGATATTTAACACTAACAGGCACTTGGACACGTTCCAAACTCTTTTTACTTTTTTCATTAATGGTGCAGTCATTGCCAGCGCATGCAGTCATGCCAGATATTTTGTTGAGACTAGAGTGAGCTCTTATGTTTATAACTTCCCTCTTGCTCTCACTATTCTCTCTGGCTCACAGCAGAGGTTTGAAGCTGTCACTGTCATATTGTAAGGACCATGCTTCTAGAGAATCTGGTACCATAACATTTTGTGTATATTCGCTACAAGAAGTATTAAAATCACTTACTGCTTTGGTTTTTGCTAAAAAAATATCAAGAAGTCCATAACACACACAACAATTCAGAATCTCTAAAACATCTAAAACCAATTATATTTATTGATGTTAAAGACTACTATTGCCTATGTTTAAAAACTTGTGTAATGTTAAAAACTTGTAACTTTTCTGTTTCCAGAGGGAGCTATGTGAAGTCTGCTAAATGTCCTTAAGAGATTGCACAGGAGTCGGTGTTGGCTGGGACTCATGTTTATGAAAAAAAAGTGAACTTATGAGACCTCTTGAGCCTGCTCCACATCTCTGCCTGGAGCTTGCAGTTCATGGCTACAGTAGCTGCTAATGTACAGACATGGCCAAAAACACTGGCACTGCTGCATTTTTGTCAGATAAGGCACGGCTTTTGCCAGAAAAGTGTTGCAATCACAAATTCTTTGGTATTCTCATGTTTATTTCTTTTGTTTGCATTGGAACAACACAAAAGCCAAATCTAATCCAGTCCACATAGAACTCAAAAAATTGACTGGACAGAATTATTGCCTTTTCAAAATCATCAGAAATAGTTGTATTTCCAGCCTGTGATGCTCCTTTAGTTAGTCATGAAACTCACCTGTAGCTACCAACAGGTGCTGGCAACATAGAAATCACACTGGCAACCAGTTAAAATGGAGAAAAGTCGACTCAGCCTTTGTGTCATGTGAACGACACTGAGTATGGAGAAAAGAAAGAAGAGCAAAGAATTGTCTGAGGATTTGAGAACCACAATAGTGGAAAATCCTGGACAGTCTCAAGGCTCCAAGTCCATCTCCAGAGATCTGGCTGTTCCTGTGTCCACTGTGGGCAACATTGTCAAGACGTTTACAGCCCATGGCGCTGTAGCTAATCTCCCTCGACATGGACAAAAGAGAAAAATATGTGACAGATTGTAATGAAATTTAGTATACCTGCTTTGTTTGCATTTGTGTTTACTGGCTAACAAGTGTCATCTATCATACTTGTAAACATGTATGCCCAAAGCATGTTTGCACATAGTCATGTCCACACATGAACACACAGTTATTAATAAGTCTAATCAGAGTTTTACCAGAGCATGTTATTATGACTATATCGTGACTGGACATTTCAAGCTAAAATACTATTCAATATTTGCTCGGAACTATTAGACAATTTTTGTTCCTGAAGTTCTCTCGTTCTGACAACAGCCAGAACCTCGCCTAAAACCTCTGCACTCAGCTTACCTGCTCCTCGACACTGAGTATCTCTCCATATGATCTAGTGGTTCCCATATGGTCTAGCGGTTAGGATTCCTGGTTTTCGCCTGGGTTTGACTCCTGGTATGGGAACTACTTTAGTCGTCTCCCAACCAGAAGGTTGAAGGTTCAAATCTCAGTGCTTGTAGTCCACATGTTGAAGTGTCCTTGGGCAAGACACTAAACCCCTCCCGCTGCCCCCGATGGTTAGAGCCATCGGTTGAGTGGGCGCCGCAGATGGCTGCCTTGGTTCTGTACTGGAAACAAATTCCTTGTTTTACTGGCCAATAAAAGTGATTATCCTTATCCTAAGTCCACTCCTGATCTGTGACTATACTCACCTGTGCTCCACGCTGCTGCCTAGCTAGCACCTGTACCTCAAACAGCTACCTGTTCCCCTCGATTACCACTTACCTGTTCTCCTGTAAGACCTCTCCTGATCTGTGACCGAGTTCATCTGTGTCCCACGCCGCGGCCTGGCTTTCTCCTGCACCACTCCTTCAGCTTACCTGTTCATCTCTTTGCCGATCCAAGCACCTCCTGTCCTGCAGCCACCACTCATGAGAGTATCTTACCTCCACCGGGACATGCCAGCTCCAGCAGAGCATCCAATCAGCTTTTCTTCTGCCGGCGACACTGATCCAACCATTTCCAGTCCTGCGACCACCACTCAGCTGGGGGTCTTGCCTCCACCTGGGTACGCCAGCAGAAATTCCACTCAGCTCCTCTTCTGCCTGCAACACCATCTGCAACGCCTGCCTGTGTGACCTGCCTAGTGAAATCCTCATCTGCCACTGACCACCCCAGAATATACTCCTGTTCTTCAGCCGACCCCTGCATCTGGCCATTGGCTAGGACTGATTCCGGTCTGAGACACCTATCCTTATACTCTCATTGTAAATAAAGCCTTTTGTGTACTGCTGTCTGAGTTTGCCCTGGAGTTTTCTTGTCTAGAACTGGTGACGCCACCATAACATTAATGACTATTTGAATATTCAAAAATTATGGTCCTTCCCTACTATATAGTCGAAGTGAACATCTCACACACACATACCAGTGTCATGTAGAAGATTCACATAGCCTATGCACAGTTGCATAATGTGAATGAAAGATCATTAAGACATCACAGGGTCATAGCAGAGCTATTTACAAGGCTATAACTTTCTGTTTATTTATACTGTGGCAGGAGGGCTATCATATTAATGGGATGAAAATATGTCTGTCAAATGGCTGGCAAATGGCTCTTCCTCCATGTTTAGCATTGCCCTTCTGTGGCCATGCACTCTCCTTGTATCCTTCATTTGAAAACCTTTGGGGGGAAGATCATCTAATTCTCATATAATCATCAGTGTTTAATCTTCAATATGGATATGTTTTTTAATGTATTGGAGACCTTTTGATCATTTCATGGCAAAGCATTCAGTAGTATGACAATTAAATCAAATGTCTGAACAAGTCTGAAATAAACCCGATGATTGTAGAATAGAACCAGCTGAAAATGTCACTAACCTTAACCTTCACCTAATCCAACTAGAGAGAGAAACCAAGGACCCTGCCAAGACTTTACCAAATATACCATACTAAAGATAATTTTGACCTAGCCCGATTTAGGTGTGTCTGAGATGTTGGGAACTGGGAGAACTTCCCAGGTTCCTGTGATTTGCTTGATGGATGGATGCGAGTGGTGAAAAAACAGGAATCTTCCCATTTTCAGACATGGTTTATACCAGAGAATTCAGTGGATTCATGTCAACATTCCTCTGTCTGTTGGTGAGCAATTGATTTTTGTAACTAAGTTGAGATAAGCTGCTTATCTCCACTGGTGTCAGACTGCATAATCACAATTCAGAGTACGTGCCCTGTTTGGCTGAGTGAAGCTCTGGCATTGTAGTAGTAAACTGGGCTCAGTGTATAAAGTTATTTGACCTAACTGAGAAGACAAAGACTATGTGGGCATCCAAATTATTACTCTTGATATTGATAGCTGTGGTTCTGATCACAGACAGCTGACCAAACTGTGATGAGTATACATAGATATATTCATGTTGCTTTTTATTTTTACCACAAGGCCATGCCAGGAACTGGGGGCTCAAATAGACTTACTATTTTTACTATGCACTCTAAAGTAATATACAAGCAATGCCATCTGGCAATATGTCAAGACCATCAGTCTCAAACCGTAACTGTTGACAGCCATCTGTGTAGGTGACTTCATCTTCTTTCCCAAGTCATGAAATAGACCTGTACACTTTCCCACAAATGTCTGGGGCAACTAAATCTGCATTAACATTTACAGCAATCTGACACAGGCAGGTGTGTTCAAACTAGGCTGAATGACATGTTGCTCACTAGTGTCTAAAAGCAAAAATTATAGCTGTTCAAAATGTCTATACTCAGTTCCTACAGAGAGCTGAGACGCGTCAAATCACATTAGTGAGCATCACAGTGAACATTGTTGGAGATGAACATGCTGGCCATCTTGGTGGAGTTTGTATGTTCTCCCAGTGCCTGCGTGGGTTTGGGTACTCCATCAACTTGTAGCTTGGTCTCCACCATATAGATAAAATTCACTAAAATCCTCTTCTAAAAGTCCCATTTTTAACTTTTTAGCTGCTTATAAGTTCTACAGTGTTCAGACCTCTTGTTTCTGTTGTTATTACAAACATTTCCGAAGCAACTGTGACCCTGCAACATGCTCATGGACTCTTCTGTTGATCACTGACAGTGACAGACTGTGTGTTTATGGGAATGTTTTTAATTAAATGCACCTAAAAATCACAAATATTGAATAAACAATATCAGTCTTTAAAGAGGATTGTTCTTATCTAGACACATGGAGTGAACAGCATGACATGCTGCTGAATAGAATTGTTGTTCCAAGACTGGATTTTAAGTTGTTAATGTTAATACAAAGATTAATGGCCTTTTCAATGAATTTCTTACTTATGGAACAGAGCCAGGAAGCTCTTGTTTAACTTAGGCTTTCTATGTTGAGTTTTAATGGTTGGGTTGTCCAGCATAATCCACTTCTCCATCTGTATGCACAGTTAGTTTCAGACAGACATATTCATAGTTTAGTAAAATACACTGCTTTTGTCTGGGCTTAAAGGCCAACTGGGAATCAGTGTAGTTAAGGGTGTGGTGCGTACACTTTGTTCTCCTGTTTGGGGCTTCCTGAAAATACACATGCATTATACTAATGGTCTAGCTCATTTACTGCATCAGGGACTGAACAGTGAGGTGAAGGACACAGCATTTAAATTTCAAAAAGGTGGAGTTTTTTGTTACTCAAAAATAGGGAAAAATACAAGCAACATCCGTATCAAACAAACGGAACCCTAAAAGAGGTCAACAAAAGATAAGGAAACTCAGAATACAGCAAACTAAACTACACAATTGTTACGTCCGTGAATCAAGCCATTCTCAGCACCTCGTCAGCAGGCACGGGGACTGTTGGCAACTCCACCCCCGCAAGTGTGGGAGCGCACTCTCGGCAAACCTGCTTGCAGTACTTAAGAAGAGCGTTGGTGTGTCCTCGTCCGTCGCCAGATGATCTCTCGTCATCCTGCTGGTAACTTCGCATGTTTACATGGAGCTTGAGTAATTTTGTGGATTACTCTGCTGATCTGATTTTGACTTCTCCCAGTTTCTGCCATTCTGATTTGTCATAGCTACCTTGTGTTATGAACTGTTTGCCTGTGTTTTGAGACACCTGATTTTTCCTGTAACCTGGTTGGCTCCGGTCATTCTGATTTTGTTTGGCACTCTCTGCTCGACTCATGAACAGTTTTCTCTGACTGAGAGAAGTAGGTACGCTGCACTTGGTGGTGATCACGTCTCCCAGCACTGGACCTCTCCTTCCAGCTCTCATCACGTCATCCTTCGACCTGCTCTGCTGTCACTTGTCAGCCTGCCCAGCTACCTCCACTATACAGATTCCTCTCACTGGGCCAGCAATCTTCTATGCCAGCTCCTGCCTCCTTGGACTGCTTTCCCAGCCAGCAGCGCTCTCCTGCACCCACCTATATTCAGGTCCTCTGTTTTTGATATAGACTCTATCGCTGTACACCTGTTACCCTCTCTCACACTCTCATCCTCTGCTTTAAAATAGTGCGCTGCACCTCTCCTTCAACCCCGGGTTGTTCCTCTAAGCGGTCCAGTGAATACAACGTCCCCAGCTGCCCGAGATCTGCTGCAATATCTTTGTGTCCGGTCCTTGTCAATTCCTCATTTCAGTATTCATGAAATTATTAGCTTTTCCAAGCATGAGTGTGAGTCCTGCATTTTTCTGAGTGCTCTCTGATTGTAATATGGCCAGGTGTAACAAAAGTACCTCAAGCAAAAACCAACTGACCTGACAAATGGAACAGACTGAACAGACAGTCTGCTAACAACTTAACGATCCATGTTATTGTCGGTGCGACGCTACCTGTTGGAATTAATTTCACTACTTTGGGACTGTATGTGGTCGTGCGGGGAAAGACGCAGTGACCACTGGTTGGATTTACTGACCTTGAAAGCTACTTGAAAGGGAGTGATGTTTCGACTACTCAGTGGGACTTAACAGGAAGTTAAAAAAAAACACATGTTGCATGTTTGTTAATGCCTTATTTCTATAACGTTAGGGAGAATTGTTGTAAGGCTGGAGAAGTTACATTATGCATTATGGGAGTTAAAATATGGGGTTTCTCAGTTTCCTGCTTTGTTTAGAGTGTTGCACATCTCTTTTCATTGGTACATATACTGTTGTTTACCTATGTATGGAGGAGAAATTCAAATTAATTAGTTAATGCCGTCATGGTTCGTTGTGCTGTCCACTTGCGAGACAACACCAGCAGCAGGAGTTGTGCGTGTTCACAAATTATCGTCTTGTTTTTAGGAAGAGGCTCTCTGGTTTTATTGTTCTGAATTAATTACACACTCTTTGGAATTATGAGGAATGCCAAGCTAATCTAGATTGAACATTGAATGGCTGGAAATGAGCAAAATGAGCAGCCATAGGGAAGTAAAAATCAACATAACATGACAAATAAGATTTTAACATAAGGTACAACAAATGAACAATATATTTCTCCCACACTCCCCACCTTTCACAGGACATTGGGCATTTGGTGCGGTCCAAGCCCACCACTGCCTCAGTCCTATTTTTTTCATCTGGACCCCATCCATGGAGCAGGAACATGGTAACTCAAAAACGAAAATTTGCCCAAATTAACAATGTATTGATGATACAAAATTAATCAAATGTGCATGCTTCACCTGCGATGGATTGGCGACCTGTCCAGGGTGTACCCCGCCTTCGCCCAATTGCCCACCCCCGTGACCCCGTTCAGGGACTAAGCGGTAGAAAATGAATGAATGAATGAATGCATGCTTCACTGATTAATTGTGTATGTCTAAACCTAATATCAAATCAAAAGCCTAAAATCTACCTATAGCTTAAATCTACACAGGTGAACAATGGAAACTAAATGAAAGCAAGAGAACATACTACCTAACTAATTCCACTGCTGGTGGCAGCTTAGGCCAGGGCCGGGGCCTTCACAGCTGAAGTCTAACTTCAGGTGGACATAGAATGAATGGAGTGGCTGGAAACGTACAATCAGCCAGCTAGTGAAGCACCCCAGGGCAGTGGATGATCAGCTGATCAACACTGGATTCCTTCCCAGCACAGTACCTGTTTGTATTGACTGCTTGAGGCCAGTGTGTCCACCACATGTGATGTGTTACTGGTTGGCAAGAGGATTCTAATGGTTAGACCATTGCCTCTTGCCATGTACCTGCTTTGTTTAGAATGTTACAGATCTCTCTTCATCGGTACATATATGGGGCAACAGTGGTGCAGTGGGTAAAGCAGTCGTCTCCCGACTGGAAGGTTGAGGGTTTGAATCGGTGCCTGCAGTCCACATGTCAAAGTGTCCTTGGGCAAGACAATGAACCCACAAGTTGCCTGTGATGGTGGCGCGTATGCACAACATTTTGTTGTACGTGTCACATTGAAATAAAGCTTCTTCTTTTGCTGTTATTTACCTATCTATGGTCTGTCGGCGGTTTCTTCCATTTCTTCCGTTTTTCTTTGGGATTGAGCAGGTCAGTATCACCTCATTATACATTCTGTGTGGAAAATATTCTGAAAAAAACTAACCATTTACCCCAGTAATGAACTGTGGATGACAAAAGAACTTAATATTCTAAATATTTCATGTATTGTTCCAGAGTCTTTGAAGAATGGCACCGAATCCACTCCTCAGGTTTTGTTTGACCTGTGAAGTCCAGTCCTACATCCTGGTTCATAAACGTCTTACCTTTTTCCATTTTGATCATCAGTTAAATGTACAGATTACAGATTGTACACCAACAGGACACAGAGGGTACTAGTTAGTGACATTTTTCAAGATCCACTGCACGTCTCATCTGGTTTCCCACAAGTATTTGACCTCTCACCACTGCTATATATCCTGTCAATGCCTCCTTCAATTCAAGATGGCATCACTCTTTTGGCACCCTTTTGCATTTTATGCACATGACATGCACCGATTGTCACTGTCAGTGTACTGTATATTTAGCACACAGTACTGCTATTGGTCTATCTTTATTCTGTATTTAATTTTTATTTTTTCAAACAGCATCACTGTCCCTGCAGTTTTTCACTTTTGAGGTTGTGGAAAAGCAGTAGTACCTATGTACAGTAATACAGATGTCATAATTCAAAAGTGGTGAACTCATTTAAGGGTATAGTACCCACATCATGTAAACTTTTTACTACTTTTTACTGCAGTTAAGAAGAATCTACACAAGGTTGTTAACTTGTTCCAAGATCACAGGTCCCCCCACCATACATAAGCATAATACTCTTCAGAAGGCCAGTAAAATACACTACCCCAAACACGCATCTTGTTTTAGGCCTCCAAGTGGCTCGATTCTTTAACATGGCAGAATCCTCTCAGCCACATTTGGAGCTGCAGTTCACATTAACACTGGATGACTTCACTGCCTTAGGAAGCAGCAGCTGCAGGGAGTCAGAGCATAGAAATACCTTCTGCTATTATAGTACAACCTTTGCTTACTGTTGCTCTTGTTTAAAATGACCAACCACAGGGCATCGTGCTGTGTCTCAAGATACAACACGTATCCTCGGCCCACTAAATCTTGGAATTAACATCAGCCAGGACACCTTTATGACATGCAACACTGTCACTTTGTTTCATGCCATCTGTCAAATGGAGCATAAATTTAAGATCTATGAAACACTGTCTATAAAGTAAGGAAACTGCATTTCAGAGGATTCAGAGTCACTGCATCACAATTCATTTGGAGATCTGTAACCACAGAAGACTGTGGTTTGTGATGTTTTATAGCATCTGCTTGATGTCTGTGGTAACTGCCACTCGCTTTTTGCGGAACCGTAGGAGGGCACTCACCAAACTGTTGTTGAGGTTGGGGCCAGTAAGGAGGACATCGTTTAGGGACACTCAATGATGGCGTGCACTGGAATCAAAGACCACCCTTATTTGGTCTGGTTTATGTGGATGATAAACCCCAAAGAAGGTAGCGGTACCAACATTCCTCCTTTTCCTTTAATGGTGGCACTAGTTCTGCATGTCCCTGATCAAATACGCTTTGTATAAAGCCTACAAAGTTTTTTCTCATTTCAGGTTGTTTCTTTAGCATGCAAGACACTGAGTGGAGGCGTTGGCTGGATTGCTGTCTATTGTTGGGGAGCTGTGGTCTTGGGCAGCAGAAGGGCAGTGGAGCCACCCAGCTGTTTGTGTTATCTTGGAAGACGTCCTTCTCCATCATCTGCAGGAAGGCTTGCTTCTATTGAGTACATAGGCCCTTCTTCTGCACTTGTGCGTTGAAAGACAGTGTTTCCTATGACATCTATTTCAGGTAGCTTGTTCCCTTGTCCACAAGCAAGAGGGCTAATCTTGTGATGACCTTGGCAGGTGAAGTCCTCCTTTATCTGGATATTATTCTAGCATGGAGAGAAGTAGCTTGGACGTCCATTTCCCAGAATGTTTGTTTTGAGAACCTTTACATGCCTAGTGTTATGAGCTCCACCGAGACAAAGGTCTCCAATGATAACCCAAGCAAAGGTTAGCTTCTGTGCAAATGGAGCATTTGGAGGTCCATTGCACTGATTGAGCACCTTGTGGGCCTGAATAATGTCTCTCCCAAGCAGCAAAAAGAATGTCTGCTTTGGGTTCGAGTGCTAGAATCTTTGCGGCAATATCCTTGAGGTGAGAATGGTAGCAAACACCCCCTGGGGTTTGGATTTCATTTTGGTTGTCGGGAAACAATTCGCATTCAACAAGCGGGCACAGGCAGGCTGGTTTGACCGTCAACGGACTCAGCAATGTAGTTGCTTGCTGTCCTCTTCATTGCCTCTGATATCCCCAAGCAAGTCTTGAGAGTGTATGGGGAAGAGCCTTCAGTGATGCCGAAAGTGTCAAAGAAGGAAGATCTAGCCAGAGGCTTGTTGCTGGTTGTCCAGGATTGCATAAAGCCTAAGTCTGTTGTCACAGTGACCTCTTTGGTAGACATCAGTGAGGCAGATTTTGGCACATGAATGCCCACCAGTGTCATTTCCACACACCTGCGTGCATGTGGAGGTGGAAGTAAGCAAAGCCGACTCTTGCTCCTCCCTGCCCAGTTTGGTGGCAGGCTCCACAACTGCATATACTGTCCACGGTGCAGGGTCGTCATGTAAGGCAGCAATATGTGAATTGCTGCCGCATTCAGCACAGTGGATTTCCACCTTACAGTCTTTGGCTTGATGGCTGGAAGAAGCACAGCATTGGAAACATATCTGATTCTGCTTTAAGTAAGCCTTTCCAGAGATTTTTCATGGAACGGCCTGCATTTTCTGAGCACATGGGATTTTTTGTGGATGGGGCACTTCTTGCTCAGGTCCTCTATTCTCTTCTCTGGTTTTCGTTCTTGTTCAGGTTCAGCCACTTCTGTTCTGTTGACTGAGATATGAATTTTTGTTTTGTTATACCTCCCCAAATATGTGCTTGGCATGGGGGTCAGGAGCTCCTGAAGCTGGAATCCTGGTTACTCGTGCTCTCGTTTTTGTTTTTCTTTGTTTTCTCAGTCTTTTGCAATCCATCCGGGATTACTTTTACCAGAGAAGAACTGTTAAATATCGGACAACTCACACTGAACTACCCTTCTCCGATTTTTGTGAATGGAGAGTGCTATATGGACATTCTGATCACATGCGCAGACTGGAGTGTATTTGAGACTGCAGCTACAGGCCTGGAAAAACTCACTGACACTGACATCTTATATCAGCTTTTGTGAGGATGTGTGTGTGCCCAAAAAGTCCTTCTGGACATACAACAACAACAAGCCCTGGTTCACAGGAAGACTCAAGCAGCTTCGTCATGCCAAAGAGGAGGCCTACAGATGTGGGGACAGGACTCTGTACAACCAGGCCAGGAACACACTGACAAGGGAAATCGGAGTAGCAAAGAGGAGCTACTCTGAAAAGCTGAAAGCTCAGGTTTCAGCCAACGATTCCTTGTTTGTGTGGAGGAGCCTGAAAACCATCACTGGCTATAAGAGACCATCCCCCCCCTGCTGTGGAGGACCATCAACTAGCAGACAACCTGAGTGTGTTCTACTGCAGGTTTGACAAACAACACTCTCGCCCTCACCCTCCCACCTCAGATCCAGCAGCTGTTCCGCCGACAATCACCACCCTTCCATCCAGTCCCCCACCTCTAATGATCTGTGAAAAGGATGCATGTGGCCTCTTTAAAAAACAAAGGATCCGAAAGGCACCAGGCCCAGATGGCGTGACCCCCTCCTGCTTGAAAGTGTGTACTGATCAGCTGGCCCCCAACTTCACACTCATCTTCAACAGGTCACTGGAGCTGTGTGAAGTCCCCTCTTGCTTCAAACACTCCACCATCATCCCAGTCCACAAGAAAACCTCCATCAGTGGACTGAATGACTACAGACTTGTTGCCCTGACATCTGTAGTCATGAAGTCCTTTGAGAGACTGGTGTTGGCCCACCTGGAGGACACCGTAGACCCCCTGCAGTTCGCCTACTAGGTGAACAGGCCAGTGGACAATGCAGTTAGTATGGCACTCCATTACATCCTGCAACACCTCGACTCTCCAAGGACCTATGCATGGGCCCCCTTTGTGGACTCCAGCTCGGCA
>NW_018127923.1:2294479-2316410 GCF_001952655.1 Monopterus albus
TTCCTCAAGGGATGTGTGCTCTCCCCTCTGCTGTTTTCACTCTACACCAACGAATGCATCTTGAAGGATCCTCTCTGTAAAGCTCCATAACTTTGCTGATGGTACAACGGCCATTGGTCTCATCCGAGATAGTGACGAGTCAGCTTACAGACGGGAGGTTGAGCAGCTGGGCCTCTGGTGTAACCGCAACAACCTGGAGCTGTACACGCTCAAAACAGTGGAGATGACAGTGGACTTCAGGAAGAGCCCCCCACCTTACCCACCCTCACCATACTTGGCAGCACTGTATCAGCAGTAAAGTCCTCCAAGTTCCTGGGCTCCACTATCTCCCAGGACCTGAAGTGGACGTCCAACATCAGGACCATCATCAAGAAGGCACAGCAGAGGATGTACTTCCTGCGCCAGCTCAGGAAGTTTGATCTGCGCCAGGAGCTGCTGATACAGTTCTACAGAGGAATCACTGAGTCCATTCTCTGCACTTCCATAACTGTCTGGTTTGGCTTAGCAACCAAACAGGACAAGTACAGACTTCAGTGGAAAGTCAGGACTGCAGAAAAGATCATTGGTGCAAGCCTGCCCTCCATAGAGGACCTGTACACCTCACGGGTCAAAAGGAGGGCGGATAGGATCACTGCAGACCCCTCACACCCGGGATATAATCTGTTCGAACTCCTCCCCTCTGGACAGCGTTACAGGTCACTGTGCACCAAGATAACCAAGCACAGGGACAGTTTCTTCCCCTTGGTCATCACGCTAATGAACACTTGACCCATGACAGTATGACTGGACAATAACCCTCAGTGCAAAACCTGTAAATATAATACTTTGTACAGATTATACAGATTTGTACAAGTCTCTATTTTTAAGTGCTTTAGTTTTATTTTTGTTTATCTCATTTCACAATGAGCATTCCTTTGTCTGCATTGTTTACTGCCTGTCTATACTGCTTATTTTGCATTGTTTACACTGTTTGTTGCTTGTTAATACTGCCTATTTTGTTATATTACACAGCCTTATGTTGTTTTACTGTCTACTTGCCCCTTGCATGGGGATATGTACATGCATAGAGAGCCGATGTACCACAGTCAAATTACTCGTGTGTCCGATACACCTGGCCAACAAAGCAGATTCTCATTCTGATTCTAATTCTCATCTCTGATGAAGGCACCAAAAACAGAAAAGGGTGGAAATGACACTGAATGTTCCTGTTTATACTTTGTTCCTGCAGGCTGAATAGAAGTTTGTCTACAATGGGATGGAGTCCACGTGCTATGTTGAGATATGATAGCCCTGGTATGTAACGCTCACTCCTGGCAGAATCTATCTCTGAAAGAAGGTCCCCAAGGTCACATAGTAGATGAGGGTCCTTGTTTGCAACTCTGGGAAAACCTTCCAGCCTGTCAAGCAGTGCCTTCAAGTGTAAACCTTGAATGGTGTTTTCAAATGAGGATTTCCAAGCCCAGTAGTCTCCAGGCCTGTGAGTGAATCTAGTCAGTCTTCCGGTGAGCAACTCGTGTCTGGCAAGAAACCTTGTGATGTGAGTACTCCAACCTTGTGTACTCCTGAATATTCTTGTGGCTGAATCAGAGGTCTCAGACCTGGTAGTAGTTCAGGTGCCATGAAGCAGTGGGATAGTTGAGATAGGCTGTCCTTTATATTGTTAATGGGAGGTGATGTGTTAGAGGGTCCAATACCAGGGTCAGAAATGTCGTCCTTCTGCTGGAGTGGAAGGAATGTAGGGTGCACTGGCATTGGATGGGGATTCACTTTATCATGTAACATTAATTTATCATAATCAAGGGACTGCTCTCTTACATACTGTTTGGTGCATTCTAGAGGGTGGTGTGTCTGAGAGAGAGCACCACTCATGCGCTCTTCATCAATGCCACTTGGTGCAGTTTCATACACGGTGGCTTCAGCAAGGGCAGCTTCTTCCTCGCATTGCTGATGGAGAGCTTCTAATGTAGCTTCCAGATGTGTTTCTTCCACTTTAAGTTGCGCTTGTTTGACTCTCATTTCAATTTCCCTTTGAGTGAATGTTGCTCTCACCCAAGCTGCCTCTGCTTTGGCCCATGCATTGACTGCAGATAGGCTGGCCGATGACTTAGAGGAGCACTTTGATATTTTTGATATGTGGTTTTGGACTGACATGGCTTCTTCATCTCGCAGGTGAGACATGATCAAGACTTGGCAGGCTGTGTACTTCCACTTGAGATTTGTTGCTGCAGATGAAGGCTGCCTTTTCACTGGTCTGCCCTGGCTGTTAAGTTGAGCACAGCTATGCAGACAGATAAACACCTGGACAGGTGACAGGTGTAATGTCTGTTTATTACAACATTTCCTTCATATGCCCATAAGGAGTGAAACTGAAAGAAATAACAAACATATCTCTCAGGTACTTAGCTGTAACACATAGCACACTAACATCATATTCCATGTAAACACATATGCGAGGTAGTTCAAATAAACATAAATTTGAAACAAATTGGTCATCATCCTCATAAGAAAGCTAAATGGATGTTTACACTGAGCTAAGTGTAGCTGCCATACTGCTGTATTACTCACACGGAACGTCATCAACAAAAGACTGTTAAATGCTCACAACTACCAAGATAACCTTTTATAATGCTGTTAAAACATAACAGTACTTACAAGCAATGCTTCTGTAAACAACAAACAAAGGATGGATACGGACTGAGACATAAGACATCTGAATCATGTAGTTGTCACCTATAACTAAGCATGCATGGTTTACTTCCTGCTTCCTGTCTAAGTCAGTGACTGTAGCAACGCATAAGAAATGGAACATTATCTAGGAGGCTACGTATACTAAAGGGGGAAGACCTGGTCCGTAACAATGGTCTCTGCAAATGAAAGCTGTTATGGGCACCTTCTCTTCCATAGCTCACTAGCTTTAGCTGTAAAACAGAGCAGTAACACATCTGCCTGCAACTGCAACACCTTGTGGAGATCCATGGCTCATGCATTGAGTGCATGGGCCAAGTGCGCACAAATAGCAAGTAGGTGGACAGGCAGGATTGGCCATCCAGTGGTTTTGTTTGGGACAAGTAAAATTATTAGTCTGGCTTTTTTCAGCTGTGCTGCTGCCACAGAGGATGGATTTTATTTCTTTATGTTGTCAAAGCATTTAATATATTCATTGTTGTCAGGATGAGAAGAGAAATTCAAGAAATGTAACAAAAAATGCTTCTGAAAGGAATCGCCAACCCTACCTTTAAAGGATTTATAGTTTTTATGTTTTGGCAGTGACATGGTGGTGCAGTGGTTAAAAGCACAGGGTTTGCACCTGTTTGCCAGTTGGGGTCTTTATGTGTAGAGGTTGCATAATGGAGTGATACACATAATGTCAAACAGCATACTTAATATTTTAGGAGAATCCTTTGAAGTCAGTGACTACCTGAGCAGTTTGGCTAATAGACATCAGCAGACACTTTAATTCTTCCTTGGTGATGTCCTCCCAGGTCTTCACTGCAGCCATTAGGAAACATGCTCATTTTATTCACTGTACCACCATGAAGGACTTTTTCTTTACCATGCTGATGATTTTTCATTCATCCAAAAGACCTACCCTTTAGTTTTCCTGAGAACACCTGGTTTTTAGAATAAACCCAAAAGTTGTTTTTTGTAGTTGTTTGTTTTTACCTTTGAAACCTCTTGGATAGATTTTTGCTTTATCTTCTCCACTTGCATGGCCATCTCTTTATGCCTCTTATTGCCAAATAACTTCATCACATGTGAACTCTTTAGTTCAAGAACTACCATTGAAAGACCACATAGCTGTGTGGAAGAAGTGTCCAGTTCCTTTAAAAACCTTGAAGTTTGGGCATTACGTTAATATTCACAAAAGCTCACACAAATTAAAGCTGATACTTGTCATTTGAATGCATTATCTATTATTTTGTTTCACACTGAATGTCCAAAAACCTGAAGAACAAACAATGTGTCCATATAGCTGCAACCTGTACGTATTTATTATATTTGTTGACTTTTTCCTCTGGATCCAGCCCATACTCCCAGGTCCGAGCCAGCAGTATGCTATAAATCCCAAATACTACCACAAACATACCACACACACACAGTCCCAGCCAGAGAGGCCGATCCCACTAACAGTGGGACACAACTCCTTCCATGGTGAGTCAGTCATGCTACAAACCATGTTGTTATTGTTATTTGAAAATCTTGTTGGGGGAAATGATGGTTGGAAAAGATTTATTTTATTTATTTGGTCTCCAGTTTTATATTGACTTAACATCACAGCCATGAATGCTTGTATTATTGCCAAATGTTACTTACCTTGTTTTTCAATTCACTTCACACTTTTGCATTACTGTGCAACATTAACATGATTTTAATAAATATTAAAGCATGTCTCAGAAGTATCAAGTCTCTGCAAAGCCAATGGATGCCCCCAATGAACTGAAAGCACATTAAAAAATCTAAAGCAACATGCAGTCCTTTGAAAAATGGTGAGGTGGAAATTTAATTATACTGTACATCATTTGTTGACAATATGTTACATCATGCATAAGGCAGATTTAGGGAAAATAGAAAAGACACCTTTGCAGGTAAAATTTTCCATCATCAAAGTTAATAAAACTGCTTAGGTATGATTCAGAAGAGACAGCCTCCACTGCATTAGATGTGGACGTCTGATGAGCTAGTATCTACTTTTTGATGAAAGGCCGTTATCAGGCAGATAGATTAAATTTTTAAAAAGTGGTAAAATTTTTTGTGGTTGGCATCTTCGATTTGTGTACCTTTTTAAGAATAACTGTAACTCTAGTATTACCATATAACCAACAGTTGTAAAAGAGTAAATAATGTAAAATAATGAAATCAAGTCACTTTATAATATTTAACATTTTATAATTATTAGACATAACATTTTATAATTATTAGTCATTTTTGTTCTTCTGTTTTCAAAATTAAATTTGTTTATGGTGAGAAACTCTGAATACCTGGAAAAGAGTTAAATATTCCTGGGAAGTCATTTACAACTACAAAAAAACATTCCGGTAATTTTACAGACATAGCACACACACACATATGCACACTCAACACATCACATCTTCACTGACACTGGGAGGATATAGAAAGAATGTGGAGCTTGCAGTTGGGCAATAACAGGATTTGTTCAAATTGCAGCTTGAGCAATAATGGCATAAATACTTAAGTATTGCCTGCTGCTTGGGGCTGTCGAAAATGAATTAGTCTTATTTTCTGAGGGCAATTTTGGAGAAAGGCAGGGAATGAGAGAATTGGGGTGGCAGAGATGGAACAAAATAACTGTCATCTGGGGGAGAACCCCTCAATTTGATGAAACAATTGCCTTGATAGTTATGAGCGGAGGAGGCTAGAGTCTAGAGTGCAGCCTCTGAATCGCTATTTGCTATCCCCCTTTTAAGGGTCTCTGTTTCCCAGCAGCACTGCAACAGAAGATATGTTAACTCCTATTTACACTTTAAAGCAGAACTCAGTGCTAAATGGCTAGTGACACCCAAAAGCATGACTAAAGCACTGCCAAGGGCCCAGAGGCTGACCTTCAGTTTATTGCTGTTAAAATATACACAGTTATTTATAGACAAAAATACTATAGGTAACACATCCACAGCCCACAATTTACAGTGTAAATATGGTTCCCTGACTTTACATAGTAGCTTTTACAGTATGGTTGGTGGAGGGAATCTGGAGTTTGTGGTTGGCTTCCAGTGCCTGATTCCCTTTCAGGTGGAACCTAGGGCAGGTATGGTGCGAGTTGGTCTCTGTGAAGCACCACCACCTGGATCTGCTTGACTGGTCTCACACTATTTGCCGCATCTGACAGTCTTTCCATCACAGTACAAGGTCTGACCCACTGGCTCACTAGTCTGGGAGCCAGGCCCTTCTTCTGTCCAAGGCTGTGCACCCACACTGGCAAGCCAGGGGCAAATTCCTCCGCCTTGGAGTGAGCACCATGGGCCCACATCTGGCAAGACCCTGTGTCACACAGAGCCTAACACCCACAGACAACACATGTACCCTCATCATGTCATCACCGCGGCTGGGTCAGGCAGATGGACTATACTTGGACTGTGAACTTGAAGGCACATGGTGCCACATCCTGATGTACATGGGGTCCACGATCTCCCTGGTCTGTACAGGGATATTCTCTTGGGAATGAGAGGGCTGGGTCCACAGGGCTGGAGGGCCACCAAGCTCTGCATCACCATGGTTAGCGGGGAGAACATGAAGACATGGGGTGAAAGAACTCTCAAATTGACTGTTACTGGCCACACCAATTCTGGTGGCCAGCACTCAAGAGCCATGCATCATCGACCTCAACCTGCTGGCTAATCGGGGGGTCATGGCGGATGTGTCCAGGGCTAGAACACTTGAATTTAGAAGCTTGATAACTTCAGCATATCTAAAGAGGTAATGGCTGAAATATTGCACTATAGTTATACACTGGAGTGAAGAAGAATGCAAACCAGAGGTATTTGTATAGGAAGCTGCAATAGTTTCTGACAAATGCAGCTTTGTTAATAATTAACTCAGAAATAAATGTTCATCTGGGTGATTTCATTTCTTGGTTGTAATCAAAGTTTAGTTTATATATTTCAAAATTCAACTTTTGTTTTGAGCCATTTTTGTCCTCTGGAATATTTTGTTTTTCAAACTTATTATATCACAGTTTGTTCAGGATTGGTTGAGCCAGGTTTCAGTATCTAAAACACAGTTCAGTTGAGGTTATTAAACAAAAATGTCTTCTTGGCTAAAGACCATCCCAGTTTTACAGCACTGTAGCTTGTGGCCAGCCACCAAGGAGAATTACTGTCACCACAGTAAATGCATTGGTGTTAGCAGCAGTAGCTGGGTTTGCATTGCATGCCACTCAAGGATGAGTTGAGTCTGTGGCTGGCCAGTATTACAAGCAAAAGCTCTGGAAACATTTGATGGTTGGAGTGGGGCATCATTGAGCAGCAGTGAAAAATGATTTGAGTGATATTGTTTTGGGTCTTTCTTTGGGCCTCTGATTGCATTTTCAGTACAGGTAGACTGAGAATTGGGTGTTGAGCAGAAAGATGACTGAGCTGAATTCAACGTGGAGATCTTTTTGTATTATGCAGCCATTGGATTCACAAAACTGGACAACAAGTCCTTTTTTTGAAGGTTATCATAAATTTTATGGATGTCTTTTTTAAGATTGATATTTCTGAGAGTAGTAAGTAGCCGACTGGCGTGGAAGGGGGTAGTATAGCTCAGAGATGCCAGATCCAATCCCATTTTTACTTGATTTATAAGAGTGTATAAAATCCTAATGCACCTTTAAAGAAAGGCATGAACTCTAAATGAAGCTTTGCTAAGGAACCATAAGTTGTTAGTGTGTTGGTCAGCATGAACAGACACTTAGGTTCATGCTTATGGTGAGTTTCACTGGCTTGTGGGATGCACATTTTTATTTCTGAGTCAGCCAAATCATTTAGAGAGAAAAATATCTTTGGGCCAGTTTTGGCTGCCAGTTAAACTCATATAGATCTGACTGAACAACGACGACCATAATTCACAAGACTGTGGTTATTGTGGTCTGTCATATGTTCAAGGCCAGACTCTCCAGTATGCGTCTATGAATAAGTAAATATTTTTCAAAGAATCTGTAGACTGCAGTTTGAGTGGTTGTGCCTCTGGCCACAGCCAGATGAACCAACAGTGGGATATTAACGGAGAGGTCAGCAGACAGACCAGTGTTGATGCTTGGTTTTACTGCACTGCACTGCAGACCCAGACCTGGCCACAGTGACCCAGACCCAGTATCAAAATAACCCCCTCAGCTCAGTTTAGTTTCAGCTAGCAGATTGTAAATGCCAGAGAAATGGCTAAACATAAAAGGTAGGGAGAGGGAAGTGGGATACAGACACATATGGTGAGGGCAGTTGGCAGCCACCGAAATGCCCAAATCATTCATATATTTGTGGGGAAACCAGGGCAAAATAACTGCTATTTATACAGTATATAGCTTCCAAATAGTTATTTAAAATGCCTTGTCAAATTTTAAGGCTTGCCTGATTTGAAGTACAGTACATGGCCTACCACTACGTGCCCTTAGATGGCCTGATGGCTTTTATAATGGACCAGTGCTCCACTTCAAATGAGAAACCTGGGGATTCACCCTAGTATGATAAAAACTCTAGTGTACACTTTTTTCTGAGCAATAATTTCATAGTGATTTAAAATGTATTATTTGTCTACATTCTTATGATACATTCATTTTAAGTGTTTCACACCCAGATAAAATCCAGATGAGATGGCATCCACTTTCATTTATGCTTGGCCAGATGTATGTCTCCATTTGTGAGATCACAAATCTGACTGTAATATGTCTTTCTTATCTTGAGATACAGTACTTAGACCTCCTTCAGCCCATAAGGATGTGGTAATGCATCAGAAGCTGTCTGGTAACTGCCAAAATCACTTGAAGAAAACTTAGCAGGTCAGCTGTAGCAGTAACTGTTAAGCTAGCATTAGCTAGCATCTGTCCATAGCCAATACAGACACATTCATGAGAGCAAGACAAAGGATTTATTTATTTTCACAGCTCTAACTCACACATTTCCCCATATATATATCAGTCCTCTCTCTCTCTATGTCCCTAAATTATGCCCACTTGTGTCAACCTAACATCTGTGGTTCACTGGCTGAATTTTCTCATACCAAGCAGGAGGCCTGAATTTGCAGGCTAACTCAACAGTCTTTATAACATCTGTTAAAGTGGAACAATATGATCTGACATTTCAATCATAGCATAATATTGAAGGTTTGCTGAATTCTTGTCTTGTCCTAACTCTCGGGACACTGCAGAAAACCCCACAAAAACAAAAAAGAAAGACCCCAGGCATATATGTCACAACACCTGTTTATTCCATTATTGTTTACCGCTTAGACCAAAGTATGGTATTTTTCAAATAGCACTTAAGGCCTCCAAGCCTAAATTAATGGAAATACAACAGCTGTTTTTTCCCTGCAAGCCATCATCATTACACTTTGTGAAAGTAGAACACAGTGTTGGGAAAGCTACAATTGCAAATCAGAAAAAGTTGGGACAGTATGTAAAATCAAAATTAAAACTGAAAATAGCGATTTGCACATCATCTGTGTCTTGCATTAAATTGAAAACAACACAGCAGCACATTATTTGATGTGATACCTCATCAGTTTTATTCTTTGTTCAAAATGAACACTCACTTCAATTCTGACCCTGCAACATATTCCAAACTAATATGGGCCAGTAATGGGGTAAAACAATGAAATGATGAACCCATTTGAAACAGGTGATGTCAACAGGTGACTGCATCATGATTTGGTACAACAGTGGCATCCAGGAAAGGCCGAGCCCTTTGGGAGCAAAGATGGGCCGAGGACCACCAGTTTGACAACATACAGTATGTGTGAGAAAATTATTGAAATGTTTAAAAACAATGTTCCTCAAGGAAAGACAGGAAGGGATTTGGATCTGTCACCCTCTACGGTGCAGAACATCATTAAAAGATTCAAGGAATCTGGAGGGATTTCAGTGTCTTCAGTCCCTAAACATCTTTTAAGTGTTGTGAAAAGGAACATTGCCATGGATTCAGTTGTAGTTGTGCTGTGGCCAGCAGCATGTTTAGGCTACAGTTCAGTAAAGTAGCACTATGCCAAATGTGCTATTAGCAGTTGCTGTTTTCTACATACCATTGGATGTATTCGCAGCTGACAATGCATCAGTTTGATACTCTATCAAATACTGGCGTCATAAGGAGTGTCTTGCTGCACTATTTCTAAGCGGGGTTGTGGATGTTTATTTGCAGTGTACAGTACATCTGAGATCTTGATATCTTCGGAATGTGTACCTAACACAAAATGTTCTTGTTATTTAGTAAATTGTGGCAGTTGGGCACCAAGGGGTTTTAAGTAGCCTACCTTAAATGCTTCCATTGTTGTTTGTGTTGATAAGGGGCACAAACTACAATAAACAGCTTTCCATTGTTTTTACAACACATGCAGTCTATAAACTAAGATTTTGATATGTGACAGGAGATGCATATGAGCTTGGCAATTTCATGTACTGACTGATGTTGTTTATGTTTTTGATATAAAATGTGCTGGACAT
Source organism: Monopterus albus (assembly GCF_001952655.1). Classification (NCBI taxonomy): domain Eukaryota; kingdom Metazoa; phylum Chordata; class Actinopteri; order Synbranchiformes; family Synbranchidae; genus Monopterus; species Monopterus albus. The sequence continues at coordinate 2,304,624 of NW_018127923.1, forward strand.
TAGTATTCAATAACCAGCTACAGAAAAGTCTATTCACCTAGCAAATCTCCGCTCTTCAGCTAACAAAATGGATGAACTCCTTCATGTCAACCGGACTAACTCTGATTTCTCATGCTCTGTTGCTCTATGCTTCACGGACACTTGGCCAAGTGACTCAGTCTCAGACAGCGTAATACAAATAGCGGGGTTCCAGGTAAAGCAGATTGTGTAATGGAGTTATCCGGGAAAACGAGGAGGTCAAATCTGTTTCTACATAAATAAAGGCTGGAGTAACGACGCCACAGTTTTAGAAAGAACTTGCAACACAAACTTAGAGACTCTTTTCATCAACTGCAAACTGCAACTGCAAACCATTTTATTCTCCTTTATCATCATTCATCCTGGTCAGAGTGTATATAAGACCTCAGGGCCACACTAGCACACTACAGCATCTGGCTGAACAGAGAACTAGCGTGGAATGGAAACATCCCGACTACCAGTATTTTTCATGTTGTATATACAGTATCTATCTGGAAACTTCAGTCTAAATTGTGTGTATATACACATATATTCTATATTTATAAATACTTTTTTTTTTCCTAATGCACAGACTGTTTTCTTGTTTGCACATTCTTTTTTGTTTCTTGTTCTCTAAGTCTTATCTTGTTCACTTTTTTTCCTTATGGAAGAGCATTGTACATACATGCCGAGAGCCATGGTACCAGACTCAAATACGTCGTGTTCAAAACACCAGACCAATAAAGCAGATTTCTGATTCTGAAAACAATTACCTTTTGCATCTAAGGTAATGGAAAAAGTTGTCCTCACTCAGTTGCAGTCTCACATAGCTTGTCTTAGTGTGGCTGACAAATTTCAATCAGGCTTTAAAGCCCGCCACAGCACGGAGTCCGCTCTGGTGAGGGTCCGCAATGATATCACCATGGCCTTTGATGCAAAATGGTCTGTTATGTTGGTCCTCCTAGACTTATCTGTAGCTTTTGACACCATCGACCACACGATACTACTGTCTAAACTTGAACATCTTATCGGCCTGAGAGGGTCGGTCTTAAATTGGTTTATTTCTTTTTTGACGAATAGAACGTTTTCTGTTGTCATTGATGGTTTTGCTTCTGACACAGCTCCCCTTACTTCAGGTGTCCCGTAAGGCTTGACCCTGGCGCCGCTACTATTCTCCTTGTATATGTTGCCATTGGCATCTATTATAGCAAAGCACAATGTCCATTTTCATTTTTATGCTGATGACATTCAGATCTATGTACCGTTAATACAATCTAATCAAAATCCACTTGCCCCTCTAGATGATTGCATTCGAGACAATAGTAAAACTGAATATATTGTGAACATTTGCGACCGGTCAGGGTCGCCACAATATGCTCATCAGCTCCGAACCATATGCAGGTGTGCCCAGTTTAGGTGTTTCAGCCCCTCCACCCAAAGATTCGGTAAATAATCTTGGAGTTATATTTGACAGTGGCTTCAACTTTGATAAACAGGTCAGAGTCGTATTCAAAACCAGCTTTTTTCATTTAAGGCTGCTAGCTAAGGTCAAGCCATTTTTATTGTGTTCGAATCTAGAAAAAGCTATTCATGTTTTTATTACGTCGCGCCTGGACTACTGTAACGCTCTGTATGCTGGTTTGTCGCAATCCCTGCTCCAAAAGTTGCAACTAGTCCAAAATGCTGCAGCCCGGCTGCTGTCCAACACCCTTAAATATGCCCACATTACCCCGGTCCTCCGCTCGTTACACTGGAGTGGGGCGACCGATCTTTCGCTGTCCACGGTGCCAGACTGTGGAATTCTTTGCCGCAGGAGCTCCGGAATAAAACCGAATTATCGATTTTTAAGTCAGTTTTAAAAACTCACCTTTTTAAGCAGGCCTTTGCAGCTGATGTTTAAATGCTTTTCATTTCTCCATAGAGACAATGTTGTGTTATTTTATTTTATTTTGTATAGTTCGTTTTAGATGTTATGTTGGTAATTTTTACTGTACAGCACTTTGTGCTCAGACGAGTTGTAAAGTGCTTTATAAATAAATAAAAGGATAATCACTTTATTTACACACACAAGGAATTTTTTTCCGGTACTCACACCAGTGGCTCTAACCATCAGGGGCAACTTGGGGGTTCAGTGTCTTGCCCAAGGACACTTCAACATCTGGATTGCAGGCACCATAATTCAAACCTACAACTCTCTGGTTGGAAGACGACTGCTCTACCCACTGAAACACAGTTGCCCCTTTGGCCCCCTTTGGATATCAGTTTGAAGGTTATGATACAATATGTGATTAAATGTAATTTGTAGCCTAATATAAAACATGAGTAGCTCTCAGCAGCTTTCATTTTTTTCAAGATTCAAGATTTTTATTTGCCATTTATGCATAGATAGGCAGTCTACGCATATAGGAACTTCTGTGCAGCTCTCCTTTGGAGTCAGGTAAGTCAAAAGCCAGAAAGAACTTAGTCTTAAAATAAAAAGTTACATAAGGGTAAGAAAGTATTAAAACACAATACACAAAAATAGGGTAATAGTATTTCCCACAGTGAACTTCAAACATCACACTTAGTGATTCACATGGTGGAGTTGGATATGGCATTATGCTTGGTCAGGTAGTGAGGGGTTATTGCACATATATTCTCACATTTCTCATATTTTCGTATTTGCCATCAGTCTTACTGCAGAAGGGAAAAAGCTGTTGTAAAGTCTCGTTCTGTGTGTGATGATACTGTCCGCCCTGCTGTGCCTGAGGCTGTAGGTGCACTTTTTGTGTCTGAGCAGAGTGTGAGCTGGGTGGCGTGGATCCCTGATTATGTTCTCTGCCCTTTTATGACAGCGCTGTGTGTATATTGTGTCCATAGTAGGCAGTTCAGTCCCAATGATCCCCTCTGCAGTCTTTATGACCCTTTGAAGAGCCTTCCTCTCTGTCTGTGTGGTGTTAACATACCAGACTGTGATACCAGTAGTGAGGACGCTCTCTACCAGTCCTCTATAAGCCTGGGTGAAAGGGCGGCAGTTTAGCCCAGCTTTTCTGAGGCGCCTGATGAAGTGTAGCTGCTGCCGGGCTATCTTCACTGTGACAGCTGTGTTCAGTGACCAGCTCAGGTCAGATGTCACCTGCAGGCCCAGGAACTTGTGGCTGTCAGCCCTCTCCAACTCAGTCCCTTTGATGGTCAGAGGCAGCAGAGGGGATGGGTTCTTCCTGAAGTCTACTATTATTTCTTTTGTCTTGTTTATGTTGATGATAAGGATAAGGATAATCACCTTTATTGGTCAAGTATGTTACACACAATGTTTCATGCTCATTCTGTACAGTTCCTTGAGTGCAGCTTCCTCGTTGCCTGAGGGGGGCTACACTACACTCACAATTATACATTGCAGCTCCCTAGGTAAATAAAATGGTCTTAGCTTTAGTGTTAAATATTCCACATTTTCAGAACAAAATTTAGAGATAATCTTGCAGTCTGTGCACCAGGAGTGTTTGACGAAGGCGGCCGTTCCTCCTCTGCGGGTCTTGCCACTTTCAGCGGTGCTGCGATCCTGTCTGAACACAGAGTAACCATCCAGAGTTATACCCTAATCGGGGGTCTCTTTTCCCAGCCATGTTTCACAAAAACACAGCAAGGAGCATACAGGACGTATGTCTTTTTGTGAGGTAATCCAAGAGTGGAGTTCATCCAATTTATTATCCCTAGACTGGACATTTGCGAACAGTATAGTGGGGAGAGCTAGCCTGCTGCTGCTAACCAAGCGCCGGAGCCTCCGTTCGACTCTGCCTGGCTGCTTCGTCTTAACACGGCACAAATAAGCAAAAAAGAGACAAAAGAGAAACAACCTGACTCTGAGTGACCTGCGATGTCGCACACCATCTTGAAATCAAAGTAGCTCTCAGAGTAAGAAAGGTTTGAGACCCCTGCTCTAGGGATAAATCTAGTTTGTTTAACTACAGCTGCTCTTGAGGACAATTACAGTATCACACTTTACATGCAAGGCTTTATACATTTTCTTTACATACAGTTAACAGTCTCTGATCCTTTGTATGTCCTCCCTAACCTCCTCCAACCTCTCTGGGTACCTTCTGAGTAGCGTTAGGATCCATACAATTGTGATTTTAGCCCGTTCTACATGACAAACTTGTTCCGAGTCCACCAGATTGCTTGGTTGTCTGCTACGTACAGCCCTCTTCAGGTCGATCCACAGGTTTTCAGTGATATTTAATCCTGGAGACTGGGAAGGCCATGGTAAAACATTCACTTTATTCTTTTTAAACCATTCCTGAGTTGACTTTGCTTTGTACTTTGGATCATTGTCTTGTTGAAGGATCCACTGCCTCTTCATTTTTAGCTGTCTGACTGACAGTAGGAGGCTTTGCTTTACAGTCTTCTGATACTGGGTTATATTCATTCTTCCTTCCACTTTAAGCAGAGCTCTAGTGCCTGATGCAGACACACACACCCCAAAACATCAGCGAGCCTCCACCATGTTTGACTGTGGGAGTGGTGTTCCTCTCCTCATAGGCAGATTTTTTTCTCAGCACATGTACCTGTGCACATTATGACCAAATAATTCATCAGACCACATAGTCTTGCTGCTTAGCAAACTCCAAGCCTGCTGCCTTATGTCTTGAAGTAAGTGATGATTTCCTGCATGTTTTTCTTCCCAACAATCTAGACCTGTGCAAACTTGTGCCTCTAAAGACTTTGTTAGGTCCCCTGCTATTTGTTTTGGATTCATACATAGCTCTCGAGCAAGTTTCCTCGTGCCTCTTTCAGTCATAGGGGGGTTTCTAAAGGTTCAGAAATTTTTTTGTTTTATGTGATATGATTATGTAGAGCAGATAAGCTGACAGAAAACAATTCATTGCTTGACAGTTTCCATGTGAAGTGAATTTTAGTCTGTGACCAAGACATACATTATTTCCCCCTTGGAATCACATAACTATGTCACCTGTCAGCAACCACATTTAAACGCAGTGAGGTAAACAGCCATGAAAGGGTTGTCACTTTTTAACTAATTGGATTATGTGGCACATTCACAGTGTTATGTTTAAGGACCCTGACATACCAAGCAAACATTCAGCCATCAAGTGACATGTAGCTCAGTGTTGTAGTTGAGTCACTAAATCTTGAGTCCAAGTCCAGACTCGAGTCCCCAGAGTTTGCATCTGAGTCAAGTCCGACTCATCAAGAATAGTGAGTCATTGAGGTCTAAACTCAATTGACACAGCTCTGACCATTTTAAAAGGTATTTATTTACTGTGTGCTACAAAATAGCCAGACCAGTGTACTTGTAAATGCACACACACACACAGTTTATGTTTCGTAGTCCATGGGGACTTTACATTGACTTACATTCATTTCCTGTAGACTAATCCTAACCTTAATCAGAACCACTACTTGCCTAACCCTAACCCTGACCCTAACCTTAACCTAACCCTAACCTCATCCTAACCCTAAACCATGTTGCCACCCTAAAATTCAATTTCTTGCCCATGGGGACCTCAATTTAGGTCCCCACCGTGAAATGGGTCCTCATGAGTTGGTATGGAGTCAGGGAGAAGTCCCCACGTAGAAGGAAAAACACGTCCACACACACACACACACACACACACACACACACACACACACACTACATAGTAGTGAACTGTGTGAATTTCTTTTGATAGGCAGAGTGTATGCTTTGATGAAAGTGTGTCAGATACAACATGATACAGGTGAACAGGTTTATATTCCCATTTATGCAAATTATAGTACACAAGCTTAAAAATAATGTAATCAATTTGTGTGTGTGCAGCTTCGTTTTGTGATATGGAGGCTGAAAGCTTGTGTTTACATTTGGCTCAAAGATTGTTTCTTTAAAGAAGTGAGCACACTCACTTTGCCCAGCCAGAGTTACCTCGCCACTATTTTAGACTGAAAAGTGTTGGATGCCTTGCAAGACACAGATGCATTCTGGGTCGGGCTTGGGCACGCTTCAGGCTCGTGGTGTGAGCAGAATGAGAGCAAAATTGGAGCAGGACATAGGGCGATGCTCGCTCCTTTTTTAAAAAAGCTGCTCTGCGTTCTGTCCAAAATCCATTCACTCACGCACCGCTCTCTGCTCTGTTCTCTGCTCCGCTACATTTATTTCATAATTCTAGTTTCTTTTCAGAATCAGATTAATAAAACAAAATACAGTATAATCATAAGATTTTATTGATCACTGGTCAGCAGTAACTGATACGTATGCATATAAGGTAGTTAACATTAGCTCCACCCAGCGCTGTCCCTAGGTCAAATTGGGGGCCCTAAGCAAAATTTTGATATGAGCACCCCCCCTCAAGAAAAAAAAAAATCCAACCCCACCCCCCAACAACATTCATGCCCCCCTAAACCTAAACCTTCAAACCAAGTCAATTTTTATGGATATCGATAAACTCTATTTATTTTACATTTGAGCAGGTAGCATCAAATCAACTTTTATTTGTATAGCGCCAAATCACAACAAAAGTCATCTCAGGGCACTTTACAAAGTAAGGTCTAGACTTTACTATTATCATTATTATTATAGAGGAAAATAAGCATGACACTGAAGAATTATTTTTACAACATATCAGATTGAGTTTGAATTCCACCAATGCCAGTGTGTCAGTCACGAAGAGTAATGATAGCAATGATGTTTAAAACTGGTTCAACTTCTTTGAGTGGCCTATATCCTTAGCCAGCTAGCTAGTAAACTAAGGCAAAATAGCAAATATTCATCATTGCCTCTCATGATCTTACCAAGAAGACAAGGATTTTAAAAGTTATTTTGTTCAGAAGCAGGAAGCAATAGTTAAGCATTTTTAGCTTTTTTACTATGACAGTTAATCCCTGTTTCACCTATTTAAACGATCACTAGCTTCTTCTAATGGCAGGCCAATGTTGGTTGCTAGAAATAACAACCTCCGGTAGCCTTCAAGTGAAGCTTGAGCATCTTCTTGTTTTATTTTCTTTTTTCTCTTACACCAGATTCAAAGTGCCTCTTACTCACCATCTCTTAACGAGTAGTAGTACTTTGCTCTGAGCAGTGATTAGTCAGATGTTGGTTGTCAGTCATGGCAGCAGTGTGTGTGGTATGGTAGATGACAGACCTGAGATCTCGATAGGGCGAGACAACAGGGTGAGATTAGGCTACGGCACACGTAACTGCGCCACATGTGCAGATAAAATAAGGCCCTCATCGAATCATGAGGCCCTGCGCATAATGCATGTTTAGGGAGTGGAGGCCCTGCCTCTATCTTTACCAGCTGCAACATTAAATGTGATGTACAATAATGCATGAATATTTATAATCCAACGACATACATGGGAAATGTGTCATTCTGAGTACTGAATGTGAATGTGAATGAGTACTTTTGTACTTTAAATTGTATTTTGATGCTAACACTTGAGTACTTTTACTTAAGTAACATTTTGAATGCAGTACTTTTACTTCTAACAGATTATTTTCACATTGTATTATTGCTACTTTTACTTATATAAAGAATGTGAGTGCTTCTTTCACCCCTGCACCTCCTTGTTTTTCTTTTTTTTTTTTTTGGTAATAAGCTTCCCACCAAAGGGAATTGGGCAAACCATGTGTGGACTTCAAATCTTGGACATTCACATATGACCATAAATGATCCTGGCAGCATTCTGAAACTGCCATTCCACTGATATTTTGTTATAACCATTACAATACTGTATATTGTATGGTCCCTCCTTAATTGTTAATTTCAGCACCTATTAGTATGTGCTTATGCACTGTTGTTTCTGCCTCTTGGGTTTAGAAAACATTTCTGCAGCTGCTTGGATTTACATCTACAGGCTCTGGTGTGAACAGCTGATAAAGTAACCACAGACAAAGCACTGAGTGCAGGAGACAGGGGTTTGGACCTGCACAGCAATACCAAGAACCACCACACAGGGAAGAGGAAAGTTAATAAAATTAAGAGAATCAGATGAAAGATCTAAATGTTCATGAAGAAATGCATGTGAGTATTTTTGTACAGCAGTTAGAAATATTAAATGTGCCAACTCAGTTGAGATAGGAGGCTGTATTTCTGTAAAAAAAACTAGTACTCTTTAGTCTTCTCTCCTTCCTGTCATTCTGTCCTGAGGGCTGGGTTTTATGAGGGTGGGGAAGAAGACTCACCAGAAAGACAGATAAGCTTTTGTCTTATGTACTTCTAGAGACTACCGCAAATTCTCACTGTGGACTTGGGATATCTGCATCTCTTTCTTTATTTGAACATTGCGGAGCATATAGTTTTTGCCTAACTTCAGGAATAAAAACTAAGAAGACTGAAATAATACTAAGAAAACTGGAGAGTAAGGAATGCAGGCAGAGGAGCTGAAGGTGGCATGCCCACTGTTTGCCTGTTTTGGAGCAAAGCTTCGTTTGCTCACATGCCAACATCCACCTCTCAACAACTTATGATGAGGAATTGGAAGAAATCCCAGAGTTTTGTTTGCTGACTTCTGTCTCCCAGACCTTTTTCTCTTTTGCTGCTCACATTTCAAAGGCACCACTGGATTTAGGAGCAGTGGAAGAGGAGGAGAAAAAGACAGAGAGGGGTGGTTGGAAGTATACAAGTGCCAGGGGAGGCATATCACAAGTTTTTCAAAACTGAAAATTACATAGCGTTTTGGTCGTTGTTTTGATTGGAGCCTCACCAGTTGGTCGTGACAAGCATAAACTTGAACGTGGCTTAAGATTGTCCGATGGATCAAAGAATAACCAGCGTTTTCCTGCTCTCCCTCTCCCTCCTTGTGGTTTGCAACATATTTTCAGCAGCAGTGGGCAATCATACAGGAAGGATCAAGGTGGTCTTCACACCCACCATTTGCAAATTAACCTGCATCGGAGGCAGATGTCACAACAACTGTGAGCAGGGAAACACCACAACCATCATCAGTGAGAATGGCCACGCCACAGACACTCTGACAGCACCCAACTTCAGAGTAGGTAAGTGATCCTGACCTTTTCTGCTTACTTGGTTTACTTTAAGGACAAATCGGCACAGACTTGCTTTCTATACAGCTGATGATGCAAAACAGATTTGCTGATTGCAAAACAGATTTGCTGATAGCAAAATGTTTAGTTTAAATGAAACCCTTTTCGAGTTAGGTGTTTTGGTCTGGGGTGTACAGGTTAACATACTGGTGAACAATGTATCGTGCTACAGAGAGAGTCATAAAAACAGTTACTGACAGAGCTGTCTGGATTCTGCATATGTTTCTTTATCTACTGTGATCTGTAAACAACAGGTGGCCCATGCTTGTTCATTGTCTAACTTTACTTTGCTCATATGTAAATAAAATCAAACTTTGTCTTGCTTCTAAAGTGCCAAGTTAGCACAAAGTACTTTAACTACTACATTAGTAGTACGTTAATAGTAGTTCTTATAACTATGTGTCAAAGGAAGGGAATCAGGCCAAAATGCTGGCCTGTGTCAGCTGGGGATTTTATGATTGTCATTTTTTTGTTTACCAATGTGCCCCCCCAATAAGATTTTACTTTAAAGGTTCCTGTTTTTATAACTAGCTTAAATTTAATCTAATTCAAGAATGTATTTAGAGAGTTAGTATAATGGAAGGCAAAACAAGACATGAGATGGATCAGGGTGATGGCGGAGGTCCTCCTCTGCTGTCTAATGACTGAAATCTATCTCTGTGGCGTTGTTAATTTTGGTTTGACTGTTGCTTTGCTACACACGGTCCTACCATTCTGAAACACCCAGCTAAAATCTCTACAACAGAAGGTTCCTCTCCTTCCACTCAGGATCAGACTCTTGTTCATATACTGTATCTCTACTGCCTTGAGTTTCCAGCTGCAGCCAAGACCCAAGACGAAGTGCTACAGTGGCCGTAAGAGGTCTGTATTAGTCATCAGATCTCTTTTTAATTGGTTGAGGGTGAACATGAACATCACTTTCAGCCAGTCAGAGTAGGAGCTCATTAATAATGTACTTTTTATGTTAATAACCTCTGAAGTAGCCCGCGAGAGGACAGTCCGGAATCTGGGCTATTTGTAAAGATGGATTTAGAGAAAACTAAACAACTTTGTATGAATATAATGTCACACATGATTTAAAATACACTAATAATGGTTCAAAGGGCCATAAAACCTTTTTAAAATTGAATTTAGATAACAAATATAGCTAATTAAAGAGATCTAAATTTTATCTATGATGACCACTGTGCTCAGAAGTTGTTGGTGCCTCCCCCACATGATCAAGATGTGGAAGATAAACTATGTGTTTTATCGTGCACTGTAAACACTACCATGACGACTCGGGAGCAGCTCAGCACAGCTCCGACATGCATGCCTCGGCTTGAAGAGGCTGACCTGTGCTGATGGAAAAACACCATGAGACAACGGGCCCTTAGGCACAGACATATAAGAGGCCCTATCTCTCCTGCACTGCTAAACAGAAGACAGATTGAGCAACCACATCATTTGTAGCCATTTGTAGTTTGTGTCTTCTTACGGGTTTTTTTGTCCCTTTTTCATTGCTGTGTGTCTGTTTGTAGCCATTTGACCATTTTTTTCTTTTTTTGTGTCCTTTTTTTAAATTGTTTTGTATCTTTTTGTTAGTTTTTCTTACATCTCTTTTTGTAGATTGCCATATTTTTTAGTCATTTTGCTGTTTTATCTGTTATTTAGTCTCTTATGTCTCTTTGTAGTTGTTTTGCATCAATTTTTTTTCTTTTTTGGCTTTGTGTAGTTAGTTTGTTGTCTTTCCAATGGAAAGTTTAACAGTCCCTTCATGGTCCTCTGGTCTAGGGGCACTCTGACTCCTTGGGCCCAGGCCTGTCCCCAGTAAGCCTGTTCAGTAATCCATCTATGAATGTGGATCACAGCACTAAGTTAGGAAGACACTGTACCATGATTCAGTTGGTTGGTGTATCAGATAGTAAGTTAAGTGGGGTGAATGTTCTTGAATTGAATGTATACAATACTATTGCTATCCTGGGATAACATGAAACAGCTCTGTGTAATGGAGCACATGATGTGTTTTTAAATGGTTTGCAGAGACATGACAAACTTTGTGGGATGAATGGAACAACACGAATTCCTGTCTGATTCAGACAAATTAAGCCACGGTTATGATTGACACATTGGAAATTGTGCCTGTGAACTGTGACGTCAACAGAGAGACAAAACTGTTTATACTCAGGCTTGAGGCATGCTTGATTCGCTGCAGTATTCATCTAAATGACAGATTTTGCTGCTGAGAAAAACAATGGACACTGCTGGAATAGCAGCAGGTTTTGACAGACTGACAGATTTTGCTGCTGAGAAAAACAATGGACACTGCTGGAATAGCAGTAGAATTAATCTACAGGAAATACATTCTGTAGCCAGCTAGCCAGCAAACATTGAACCTACAGAACAGCTGAATGAGGCTGAATGAATGCTTGTGTGGTAGACACCATGTGTTGTAGCCTGCTAGCTTTATACCTAGCCAGCAGGCTAAGCCTTAGATTCAAAGTTCAAAGGTCAAAGTGTTTATTTGTCATATGCATAGTTAGGAAACGTGTTTCCCTGTACAATGAAATGTTTACTTTGCCGTCCACATGAATGCCACAAAATACAAATGAAATATAAAGTAGATAAATAAGTAACAGAAAATCTAAGGCACTTGAAGCAATAACAAATGCAGCAATATAATAAAAAAATATATAAGAATATAACAGAGAATGTATGCTGCATGGGAGCAGCATGTGCAGCAGTCAACAGTCATTGTGTAATTATGCATGTGCAAACTGAGAATGTAAACAGTACAT
>NW_018127923.1:2316500-2343209 GCF_001952655.1 Monopterus albus
GAGCCTCTGGCCAGAGGGTAGGGGTATGAACAGTCTGTGCTGGGGGTGTGTTGGATCTTTGAGGATGGAGGCAGCTTTCCTACACTACCTGCGGTGGTAAATGCTCTGCAGAGAGGGAAGTGGAGTCCTGGTGATCTTCTCCACAGTCTTTACCACTCTCTGCAGGCTCTTGCGGTCCATAGCAGTAGTGCTGCCATACCAGACAGTGATGTAGCTGGTCAAGATGCTCTTAATGATGCAGCTGTAGAAGTTGCAAAGGATCCTAGGCGACATGCCAAACCTCCTCAGCCTCCTCAGGAAGTACAGCCACCGTTAGATGCCTGTATATGGTCATATGAATGTCTGACGTGGGAGCTGCTTACACACTCTTGCCCCCAGCTTGTCCATTTCCTACTTTTCCACCATTGTGCCATGGACATTCGAGTTTTGCCATAGTTGATGGTGACATCATCTAGCAAAAGCCTGCACTGACCAATTACGTAATGGTGATGGTCGGAATGTGGATGCCCATGTTAAGAAACCTCTTTTGTTTATCATGTTGGCATGAGCATTGACTGCTATTCACTCTCAAATTTGAGCCTCAGTCAACACACCATAACAACACACTGCGTGTTTTTGTTAGTTATGATGCTGGATGTTAAATGGTGTTTTTTTATCTATCAATGCCAACACACTGGTGGCAGAAATTGGTGTTAGCACAAAGTAGGCTATGTTAGCAGTATGGCTAACCAAAACACAACAGAAACCTTTGGGCTGGAACTGTGAATGACGCCACTCTTGTCGATGTGGCCATATTGTACACACCTACAACATGCTCCCTGCACCCCCTCCCCCCTCAACGCAGCCCCTAGAGGAGGTTCTGGAATGAAATGATTCCCACAGTGACCAGTGCGTTTGTAGTAGTTTCCAAATGAAGAGAACAGATAAGAGGCAAAACCTTATTTATTGTGTGTTTGTAGTGACCAAAAAAATCACATCAAAAGACATGAAATTGCAAGAGTAAATTACAAATGACAAGTGCGAGTGATACATTATATGTTATTCATATACTAATTTATATTACATTTTTTATACCATTCATATATTCAATTTCTTTCATAAATTTTGTTCATATGTAAATGAGGTGCCAGGTCTGTCAAAATAGGTGCCAGTCACAATTTGAGGAGTGCCGGATCTGGCTTGTTCTGTCCGGTACAAATTAACCCCTGTGTATACCTCATTTCACTCCATCCAATATTGGTGGGTTATGTCACTAAAAAGCACAAATGTGAAACTTGTGGTGCTGCTAGAGGAGAACTCACAGGAATCAGCACAGCAGAAATACTGAAACACTCACAATTGCAAAATTCATTAGCAAGTCCTACAACATTTCAGTCTGGACCAAAGTGGTAGGTAGACTGACTAACATTTGTGGGTGTGGTGTATGAATGTTAATACTCTGTAATAATTCTTTAATATATTACTTGTGTGGTGTAGAAGATAAGTATTTAAGAATGTAATTATGTAAGAATGTTAACACTCTGTTATAATTCTTTAGTATATTACTTGTGTGGTGTAGAAGAGAATTATCTATGTAGAGATACTGCTTGCAAACCAATGATGGTAAGATGATGTCATGGGGTAGGACTGGATAAGTCTGACTTCTTCCTACTCCATTCAAGCATGTACTAGGTATAAGCAAATTGATAATGGATTAGCATTTGTTGGATATGTGTAAAATTATGTGTGTTGATATGTCAACTGTCTTTACATGCTTGAAAGAATAAATAAATCAAATAAATCAAATCAAATCATTGCCATTCTTAGTCATTCCACTAGCATGACTAAAAGAGTTTGCTGTAGTGTTTCGGGCCTACTATACATGCACAGCATGGGGCAGTAAGTAGATTTCTTCTTCTACTGTCACTCCAGCAGTGTACATTGTGTTTGTCTCAGCACCTATGATGTAGAAGAAAATTGCAGCAATCAAGCACAAGTATAAGTGGTTCTGGCTCTGTGTTGACATTACAGCTGGCGCACACCATGGCCTATTTGTCGAGCATAACTGCACTTTATGGAAATGGTATAAAACATTAAACATTCACATAAATTAAACATTAACATACCATTAATTAAGAGTCTATCAAAAGCAGTAAAAAGTTGAAGCATTTTTAACCTGGAGTAACTCTTGTAGCTCTGAGAGTACATCCATCCATTCATTATTCCTGAACAGGGTTGTGGGGGGGCTGGAGCCAATCCCAGCTGACACCGGTCCACCCCAGACAGGTCACCAGTCTATCACAGGGCTGACACTTAGAGACAGACAACCACACACACAGTCACTCCTACGGGCAATTTAGAGTCACCGCTCAGCCTCAGCTGCATGTCTTTGGACTGTGGGAGGAAGCCGGAGTACCCGGAGAGGACCCATGCGGGCACAGGGAGAACATGCAAACTACATACAGAAAGGTCCTGGATTGGCCCAGGCTCAAACCTGGAACCTATTTGCTGTGAGGCAACAGCGCTAACCACCATGCCACTGTGCTGCCTGCACTGAGAGTACAGAAAATTTCTGTCCATGACAGTGAGGGTCCATGCAGATGTCCATGGCACCCTATATTTTCACTGAAATGATCAAAACTGTTGCAACACTTGCAGTATTTAACAACTTTATTTTAAGACTGGCAGTTTTTGGCTTGCGGCTTTCATTAGGGATCATTTTTTCACTGCATAAAATGAAAACCTTGAGTTGGTTGGTGGGCTACTGTATCATCCTAAGAAGTCTTGAACTGCCAATCACTGGCTTAGGGGTCATCAAATCTGATTAACTGTACTAATAATAATGGTTTAATATAGCATTTACTAAACATCTAAACTCAGTTTTACCTTGTACCACAGTTATGGTACATCTCTGTTGCAGTTTTCATGGATATCATGAGTTCCTTCAGCAGGTTGAGACATAATTTCCTCTGGAACATAATTTCCATAATTTTCTCTGTGTATATTTCTGTAGGCGGTACTCATTTCTTTTGTGGCTTAGTACTAGGGGACATTTCAAATAAAATGGAAAATAAATCATTCGACATGTATCAGCCAATGTAAAATGTCATAGGTTTTATAAGTCAGAAAATAAAGAATAATATAAACAGATTTTTATTATTTTTCTGACCAACTGTTGATATTACTGTCCTCAGTCAGTGTTGCAGATTCTTCATGTTGCACCTGGATATGACTAAAGGTGAAGACAGAGCTTCAACCTGTCTAGACGTGCTTTATTCCTCCTCTGCTCAGTATTTCTTCCTTCCTCCTTCCATCTTTGACATACCTATGATATTGTGCAGACCTAAGCTGAGGAATGGGGAAGATGAATGTTTACTTGCAATCAAGGAAAAGCTCAAAGAATCGAGACTGAAGAAATCAGCTATTATGTAGCTAATATGCTCAAAACGGTAGGAAGGTGCGCTCAACTGCAAAAGCCATACATGTCACAACTAGAAATGTCCCAGTCTACTAGGTCTTTATATTGGTGCTGATCTTGGCATTTTTCTTACAGGATTGGTATCAACCAGAATAAAGCCAGTCCCATTCCGATCCATTTGTAGAACTACAGTCCTGTATTTGAGTGGACTAGGTAGGGCTCAGTACCAAACCCTGGTGCCAGCACCGGTTCCTATAAAATCGGTATTTACCAGACCGAATCACAATGCTGATTTTGGTGCCACTTAAATGCCTGTTGGTTGACCTATTTTCCCTCTGGTGTTGTGAAAGGAATGATAAAGGCAACAGAAGCATCACTGCATGGAACATGTTAATGCTATCATTATACTTATGCTGCGTTCCCTATAATTCAGAGCTGGTAGGTCGGAGCTGGGAATGAATGGGAATGTGTTTTTAATGTCGTCAACCTTAGTTTTATACAGGGTATAAATCTGTGATGCCTTGTGTATCTATCATAGTTACACGGCCACAGTGTCAGTCGCCAGTGTGCCCTCATGAGATGTGATAGAGTTCTTAATGCCCTCAGATCCTAAGTCTGTCAGGTGTGAGGAGCGATCTCTGTAAAACATCATTCATGTTAAGTCATGTAGGTGTGTGTCTGTGGCCTTAGTGCCCCCCGAAAATGTACAACCCCAAATCAGAAAAAGTTGGGATGCTATGTAAAATCATAAATGTGAAATCACCTGTGTCCTGTATTACACTGTAAACAACACAGCAGCACATTATGTGATGTGATACCTCATCAGTTTTATTCTCTGTTCAAAATAAACACTCACTGCAATTTTGATGCTGCAACACATTCCATTTCCGGTACAGAACTGAGGCAGCCATCTGCAGCACCAATTCACACCGATGGGTCTAACCATCGGGGTTAACTTGGGGGTTCAGTGTCTTGCCCAAGGACACTTCGACATGTGGACTGCAGGCACCATGATTTGAACTTCCAACCCTCCAGTTGAGAGATGATTGCTCTAACCACTGAACCACAGTTGCCCCCTGAGCTGCTTTTGCAAAGAAGTACTAGAACATACAGACACCTCATTTTTGGAGCTTTAGGTCCCGTCTAAGATGATAATTCATCATTGTAACATTGTAGATAAGTCAGAAAACAAGAAAATGTGCCATGGACTCTTTAATTAGTGTTGCTTATGGATTATAGGTTGTGGAGAACACAAGGCAAGATGAGGATACAACTTTAAATTTAGCTGTTATTAAAGTTTTCCTGTGTGGATAAAACTCTTCCATAAAATGCATCACTGTGCCTCTGTAACCTGTGATGTACAGTTGATCTTTGCCTTTATTTTCAAATTCATCACTAGAGCCTCATCAGTCTGCAGTCTCACACAATGTCTCACTCCAGACATTAAGTGCTGTGAGCTCTTTTGCCTGACATTTTAGGCATATTTAGTCATACTAGTGATGTGACTCTAGGCAATATTCATTAGCTACTTTGGCCCAGACTGAAATACTGTATTTCAGCTATTACTGGATCTATTGCAATGAATTTCTTTACAGACATTCACTTTGGTGATGTCCACATTTTCCCTTTAGGGCCACCAGCAGGTCAGAGTTTTTTTTTTAGTTGATGTCTCGGTCCATTTATAGATAACTTCTGTTATCTATAAATGGACTGAGCATAGTGTCCAAAATGTCCTGGTATGCTGGCCCTTCACTGGAAGTAAGTTTGTTTGTGGTTGGAATGCAGTTCAACCTGGATTTGGCCAGATTACTATATGTACCCTACAATTCTGAACTAATAGGATCCCCTAGCCAGGTGCATACTTTGATGCTTTGCATACTGCATTGCAGAACAAACTGTAGTCAACAGTTTCTGGCAGAAAGCCGTGGAATGCTTTAACTCTTAATTCAATGGAATATTGTCCAGTAATGCTACTGCCACAACTACAACCCAATCCTAGCATTTGTTCTTTATTCTAGCTACCGATGTCAGCTATTACTGCAAATGTGCATTACTTTTTCTGCAAACACCACAACTGATAAAATGTATAGCAAAAATTTAGTTCATGGCAAAGAGTTTGGTGATAGCAGAAAATATTCAGGGGATAACTTGACAATACGGGGAGGAATAGTTTATTAATTGGCATGATTCAACCTGTATGTGTATCCCATTTGGCCTTGGAGAGTGAATTTAAGTGGTGTATCTCTAGGTCTGGCACATTTTCTTCCAGTGAGTACAGCAGCTCACAAAGTGCTGAGAGCTTTCTGGCTCTTCACTCCTCCCTTTATTAAAGATGCCTGTAGCTGCCAGCTCATTTGGGTTCAGTTCCTCAGGGAAATAGTTTGAGTTTGTGCTGAATGGAGAATTGCAGGGCTCTACTGAGGACAGTAAAAACACAGAAGGGTCTAAAAGTATAATGTGAATAATGTAACACAATGTTTTCCACTGGACTTTGGAATTATTGACTGACAGCAATTTTTTTTTACAAAAGGTGGTTCAAACTACCTGACTGGTAGAGTACTGTGCAAACACGACTCTAGTGCACCCTACTTTTTTGGAAAATCTAATAATAATAATAGTAATGTATGTTTTTGTTTGCATTTGACAATACTTAATTACATTATTTTTCTAAAAAGAAGCTTTTTGTACATATTTCAAAGATAAGGCAATAACGCACAGTGCTCTTTGTGGTAAAGAAGCAAATGCTAGAGATGTTCAGGAGTCACAAAATGCAAGTCCATGTCAAATCTGAAGTCAGTGAGTTAGAGTCTGAGTCAAGTCTGAAGTTTCTGAGGTAAGACTCTGAGATAAGTCTAATGTTTCCAATGCGACTATTCTAAGAGAATGTAAAGGTACAGTATAGTAGGTTACCACTGTGTCCCTCTGAGGTATAGACAATTAAGACAATGCTGAATTCTGTGAGGGCGTCATGGTGGTTCAGTGATTAGTGCTGTTGCCTCACAGCAAGAAGGTTCTGGATTCAAGCCCCAGCCGACCTGGGTCCTTTTTGTGCGGATTCTGCATGTCCTCCCTGTGCCTGTGTGGGTTCTCTCCGTGTACTCCGGCTTCTGTAGCAGTGAGGAAAGGAAAAGAGGCAGAGATGAGGATGTTAAGGTTCTCTTTAAGAGTGACCAGGATAGACAGGACTAGGAATGAGCACATCAGAGGGACAGCTCAGGTCGGCTGGTTTGGGGACAAGGTCAGAGAGGCCAGATTGAGATGGTTTGGACATGTGCAGAGGAGGGATAGTGGTTATATTGGTAGAAGGATGTTGGAGATGGAGCTGCCAGGCAAGAGGTCAAGAGGAAGGCCAAAGAGGAGATATATGGATGTGCTAAAAGAGGATATGAAGTTAATTGGGGTGAGAGTAGAGGATGCCGAGGATAGAGTTAGGTGGAAACAGATGATTGGCTGTGGCAACCCCTAATGGGAACAGCAGAAAGAAGAAGAAGAAGATTGAAGTAGAAGAACTTATCATAATGATGATGCTTTGCTTACTTTTTATTTTCAGTGATTTATTTATGACACCAAAGCTTGGTGGATGGCTGACATGTTTTGTATATCCTCATACAAGCATGGCCAAAAATATATAGAAGACATCCCTTCTCCCAGAAAATTGTTGCAATCACAAAATGTTTGGTATTCTCGTGTTTATTCCTTTTATTTGCATTGGATCAACACAAAAAAGCCACATTTGGTCCATTCCACATAGAGCTCCAAAAATAGCCTGGACAGAATTATTGACACCCTCAGCTTAATATTTGGTAGCACACCCTTTGGACAAAATAACTGAAATAAGTCGCTTCCCGTAACCATCAGTGAGTTTCTTCCACCTCTCTACTGGAATTTTGGACCACTCTTCTTTTGCCAGCTGCACCAGGTCTCTCAGGTTTGAAGGGTTCCTTCTCCACAGCTGCTTTATGGGATTTAGATCTGGACTCATTGCTGGCCACTTCAGAACTCTCCAGCACATTGTCTGAAACCATTTCCGGGGCTTTGTGAAGTCTGCTTTGGGGTCATTGTCCTGCTGTAAGACCCATGACCTCTGATGGAGACCCAACTTTCTGACACTGGGCCCTACACTGTGCCCCAGAATTCATTGGTAGTCTTCAGATTTAATAATGCCTTTCACATAGTCAAGACATCCAGTGCCTGAAGCAGCAAAGCAACTCCAGACCATCAGTGAACTTCCACCATGTTTGACTGTAGGGACGTGTTCTTTTCTTTGAAGGCCTCAAAACAACAGAATGACGTGCTTGACCAAAAGGCACTATTCTAGTCTGATCTGTCTACAGGACACTCTCCCAGGAGGATTTTGGCTTCCTCGGGTTAGTTTTTACAAACTCCAGCCTGGAATTTTCATGTTCCTGTGTCAGTAGTGGGGCCCCTTGGGTCCCCTACCATAGTGTCCCTTGTCATTCAGATGGCAACAGATAGTGTGAGCTGATACTATTGCACCCTGTGTCTGCAGGTCAGCTTGAATTTGTCTGGAAGTTGATCGAGGTTCTTTATCCACCATTCAACAATCCTTCGTTGCATTCTATCACATATTTTTCTCTTTCGTCCACATCCAGGGAGATTAGCTACGGCGCCATGGGCTGTAAATTTCTTGACAATGTTGCCCACAGTGAACACAGGAACAGCCAGATCTCTGGAGATGGACTTGGAGCCTTGAGACTGTCCAGGATTTTCCACTATTGTGGTTCTCACATCCTCAGACAATTCTTTGCTCTTCTTTCTTCTCTCTATGCTCAGTGTCGTCCACACGACAAAGGTTTAGTCACCTAAACCTGGGGTGGCTGTTGCTTACGAGGTAGGGCAGTCATCTCCTGACCAGCAAGTTGGTGGTTCAACTCCCGGTCTCCCTGCATGCCTAAGTGTCCCTGAGCAAGACACTGAACCCCTAATTGCTCCCGGTGGCTTGACTAGCACTGTTGTGTGGCAGCCTGTTGTCATCGGTGTGTGAATGGTGTATCATCTCCTGTAAAGCGCTTTGGCCAGTGCAACACACTGTGGAAAAATGCGCTATATAAATACAGTTCATTTACCTGATGCAGCCCTAATTATAAGCTTTATCAAAAAGGAAAGTCTTAAATCTAGTCTTAAAGGTAGAGAGGGCGTCTGCCTCCTGAACTGAGACTCGGAGCTGGTTCCACAGGAGTGGAGCTTGACAGCTAAAGGCTCTGCCTCCCTTTCTACTTCTGTGGACTCTAGGAACCACAAGCAGACCTGCACTCTGAGAGCCAAGTGCTCTGTTAGTATGATAAGGCTCTGTGAGGTCTTTAAGATACGATGGAACCTTGTCATTAAGGGCTTTGTATGTCAGTAGAAGGATTTTAAAATCTATTCTGGATTTTACAGGGAGCCAGTGGAGAGAAGCTAATATGGGAGAGATATGATCTCTCTTGCTAGTTCCTGTCAGTACTCTGGCTGCAGCATTTTGGATTAACGGGAGGCTTTTTAGGGAATTATTGGGACATCCTGATAGTAAAGAGTTACAGTAGCCCAGCCTGTCATCTTCACTCCTGTCCCCATTGGAACATTCACTTTCAGTCCTAGCCGGCACTGCTGTGTGACAGACATGCTTTGAGTACAATAACTTCAGTTTATCAGAGTTTAGAAGTAAAAAACTTACAAGTCATCCAGGCCTTTATGTCTTTAAGACATGCTTGAAGTTTGACCAGTTGATCAGATTCATCTGGGTTCATAGATAAATATAACTGAGTATCATCTGTGTAGCAATGGAAATACAGTATATGCTGTCTTTCCTGACATTATTGCCTAAGAGAAGCACAGAGCCCTAACTTTAATTTGACTGGAAGATTCATCATTAACATGAACAAATTGGAGTTTATCTTATAAATAAGATTTGAACCAATTTAGCTCAGTTTAATCCCAAAAACATTATGATGATGATGATAATGATTATTATTAGTAGTATTAGTATTATTCACACTAAACCAACATTATGAAAATACATTCTCCATTTCAACTCAACCTACTGGTCATCTTTAACTTTTCCAAATTTCTGTCTTTCCAAAACATCAGAATACAGTTTTTGCCTAATCAAATCAAAAAATCAAATCAAATTTTATTTGTATAGCGCCAAATCACAACAAAAGTCATCTCAGGACACTTTACAAAGTAAGGTCTAGACCTTACTGTTATCAATATTATTACATAGGGAAAACCCAACAAATCCCCCTTGAGCAAGCACTTGGTGACAGTGGGGAGGAAAAACTCCCTTTAACGGAAGAAACCTCCGACAGACCCTGGCTCTTGGGGCGCGGCCTTCTGCCTCGACCGGTTGGGGTGAGTGGATAGAGGAGAGACAAAAGAAGAAAAGCAACAAGACATAACAATCAAACACTGATCAGGTCGATGTAATAAGTGATAATGATTAGTCTGCTTATTTTTTATTTATCCAGATTACAATTTGGTATTGAATTTAATAAACATAAGCTTGATTACTGGCAGATGCATTAAAACATTACTAAAATGTGATTCCAAAAACCCAAATATGTTGATAAAGGCAAGTCCTTTGTTGGTGTTAGTTTGTATATGTGTATATGTGTTACGTGCTGTTATTACATACATCATGATAATTGCTTTCTTGTTCTGTTCTTCTTCTAAGTGGTGTGTCACCTGCCATGTATAAATGGCGGTAAGTGCAGCACCAGAGACAAGTGTCAGTGCCCCCCCAACTTCACTGGAAAATTCTGCCAGATGCCAGTTCAGACAGGACACCAACAGCACCAGCAGGCGGCCGGTGGCTACAGCCAAACTGAGGTCCACTCTACGCACACGTTGCCTCTGACCTACAGCAATGGCCAGAGTACTGGTGAGTGAAAGGCAAGACTGCAACACAGTTAAAGACTAACTAAAACTGCAGTTCTAGAGGTTATGTAAAATGGAGGTATTTAGGGGTAAATGGGCTAAAACCTGCATAAATACTGGTATGGTCTTTTACACAAAGTATTTTCTGCAAAACTTGCTTAATGGTCAGTAACAAAAGACTGAACAGAAAAAACATATCTTCTCATTCAGTCTTAAGGGATCATTTAAAAGCAACAAATTGCATGAGCACATTCAATAAATAAATGATGAGTATTACACTGAGTCTGTTAGAGTAATAGACTCCCAGTCTAGCATTAATATTTCTGGTTTTCATGATTTCTAAAAGCTTTTTTCTTAGTTGCTTCTGATGCAGTGTAACAAACATTTAGCATAGCGCAAGCAGTTAAAACTAAGACCTCTACAATAGCTACATTATATGGACAAAGGTATTGGGATGCCTGACCATTACACCACTAGGGACTTAAATGACATTGCATTCAAATATATGGACTTTAATGTGGAGTTGGTCCTCCCTTTGCAGCTATAACAGCTTCCACTCTTCTTGGAAGGCTTTCCACAAGTTTCTGAAGTGTTTCTATGGGAATTTGTGCCCATTCATTCTGTAAAGCATTTATGAGGTCAGGCACTGATGTTGGACGAGAAGACCTGGCTCAAAATCTCCAATCTAGTTCATCCCAAAGGTGTTTGATGTGGTTGAGGTCAGAGCTTTGTGCAGGCCAGTCAAGTTTTTCCACACCAAACTCATCCAACTACGTCTTTATGGACCTTGCTTTGTGCACTGGGGCACAAACAGTCATGCTGGAATAGAAAAGGGCCTTTCCCAAATGGTTTCGACAAAGTTGGAAGCATAGTGTCCAAAATGTCCTGGTATGCTGGAGCATTAAGATGGCCCTTCACTGGAAGTAATTGGCCCAGCCCAAACCATGAAATACAGCCGCCTTCCATTATCCCTCCTCCACCAAACTTCAGAGTTGGCACCATGCAGTCAGACAGGTAACATTCTCCTGGTATCTGCCAAACCCAGACTCACCCATCTGACTGCCAAACTGAGAAACATGATTAGTCACTCCACAGAGCATGTTTTCACTGCTCCACAGTCTAGTGCCGGTGCCTTTTACACCACTGCATCTGACACTTGGCATTGGGCTTGGTGATGTGATTCTTGTGTACAGCTGCCATAGAAACCCATTCCATGACGCTCCCGCTGCATAGTTTTGTGCAAGTGGAAAATTGGAACACTTCAGCTACGGAATCAGCAGAGCATTGGTGACCTTTATACACCATGCACCTTAGCAGTTTGACTTTATGCAGTCTTCCGCTTTGTGGCTAACTTGCTGATTTTCCTAAACATTTCCACTTTCCAGTAATATAACTTACAGTTGACTGTGGAATATCCAGCAGGGATGAAATTTGACAAACCATCTTATTGCACTGATTGCATAGGTTGCATCCTATCATAGCTCTGCACTTGAAGTCACTGAGCTCTTCAGAATGACCCATTTTGTTTCACATATGTTTGTAAATGGAGACGGCATGGCTAGGTGCTTGACTTCATACACCTGTGGCAATGGGTCTGATTGAAACACCTGAATTCAATAATTAAGAGGTGTGTCCCAATACTTTTGTCCATATAGTGTATATAAAATAAAAAGTGGAAAAGTGTTGACTGGTAGTGTACTTGGCATGTGCACAGGGAAATGTTGTTTTTCACAGACCACTGTGCAAAATAGAACAGACATTAAGAACGATGATGAAAAATCCACTAGGTTGTGATCCCTGATACCGTTATACAGTTTTCACAGTGCCTATGTCCTGTTAGAGGGTAGGCAGACTGTAACCATGCATGAATTAAATGTACATATTAAAATAAACAAATCTGTAAGGGGGATGCACAGATTAACTTCACATTCATCATGTTGTCATGGTGTCAAGAATGGTAGACTCAGGACAGGGATTTAGTGGCAAGAAAAGCAAAGCTTTACAGTAACTGCCATAATAAGAAGACAGGAGAACAGGATAACTCAGGTGGAACACAAATATACCAGGAACATGGCTGGATCAAGGAAAAATACCTCAATCAGTCAATAGGCTGGCTGGGAAACAATACACAGGTAAGTACAACACTGAACAAAAATATATGAGTGGCTAGTGGCATTTAAAGGAACTAGAGTAGGGAAGCAGGGTAGGAATTAAACATGGAAAACTGGTAAGTAGAGATGAATGCTGGGCAGTAGCAGAGAATGTTTCTTGGTCGACAGTCTGGCAGTCTGTGAATACTGGCTGCTGACTTAAATACAGAGTGGATGATTACACAGAGTAACAGTGGAGCAACTGGTAGGAGTTGGAAAGGTACCGTAGGACAAAGACACAGGCTGGGCCTAACGCCAAAGGAAAAACAAAGAGCAGAGACAGGGTAAGGATTGAGATCATGACAGGCAGAACCCGCTCCCTACGGTATACTCTACTCCAGAAAATGTAGTGCATTGCATGGAGCAGAGCTTTGGCTATTTTATAAGCTTTCCTCTAAGTGTAAAAGCCAAATTACTGTATGGATTACAAGAGTATGATGAGTATAATATTAAAAGTAGTTGGATTCACTGCCACATCAACAGGTGGACCAGCAACAACCATCAAGTGATAGGTGATATAATTGCTATTCGACACAAGGCCAAAATAGTATGGCTGAAGATCAAAGAAGCAAAAGTTGAGATATCCTGACTTTTAGTCCCTAGTATGCATCAATCTCCAAAATCATTGGACGCTACAATTCCCATAATGTTAACTGAGTATTGTTTTTTTATTAGACCCTCCTAACAGCTTGACAAAGCTGCTCCAAAGCTGCCAACCACAAGCTAAGTAGTAGTCCCCACGATAGATAAACTAATCTTCATTTTTGAAATCAAGAGTCTTCCCTTAATTTCCAGTAATACCCACAGGTCTGTTTATAATGATGATGCACTGTGATAACTGTAACTGTTGTCCTGCATGTCCACAGTGTTCGGCCCCAACATTGTCAACATTCATATCAAACATCCTCCAGAGGCTTCTGTCCAGGTCCACCAGGTGTCTCAGCTGGACAACTACCACAGCAACGGACACCAGCTGCAAGGTTCTCAGTCAAGCTCCTCTTCAAGTACCAGTTACACCTACCACCACACAGAGAACAGCCAGAAGATCCAGCACCATGGATACAATGTAGTCTATCCCAGCCAGCATGGCTACCAGGTTCCTCAGTACCAGCCTGTCACCTCCAAGAGCACTCTGGGCCGATGCTACCAGGAGACGGCAGGCAGTCAGGTACAGCATTTGATGGAACAATTCATGGCTTCCATAAGTGTAACATCTAGGAAAAGAAATACAGCCTAAAATTTGAAAGTTGGCCAATAAAAAGATTTTATATTAAGGCCAGTTACTTAATTGAAGAGGCCGCTACTCCATCCAGTCTTTGAAGATCACAGATCTGCCACAGAATCCATGTTAAACAGTTAGACATAGGCATATAAAATAACACATGAAAGCATCTTATGTGCCATGATATAAACAAAACTACCTGCATATCCTAATCAGTCATGTTACAGACATTACTTAGAGCAGGTATAGTCAAGCCAGCCTCACTGGGCGCTGCTGTCACTCACTGTGCAGTTACAGTTTCAAAAAGGCATAACTTTGTGCTAGCACAGGGATATATGTTTTGTCTATTTTTGCATTTTATGACAGTCTGATCATAACAAAAGCAGCTGTAGGTGGAGATAAATGGGCTATGAATCTTTAACAGGCTGCGTGCCTTGCAATCATTTTCTGGCGCACGATCACTTATTGTCACCACATCGAAAATGCAATGATTACAATCTATTTTATTGTATTTTTAAAAGAACAATTGAACATTTATGAAGTTACATGCAAGAAAATCATGTTGTGTAGATAAAATTTAATTTAATTAAATTTAATTTTGAGATTTTCGGGGGGTCCAAGCTGTCAGTTAGGGAATCTGAGACCACCTGCATTTCACACCCTACATGTATCCGCGTGACACCGTAGCTCACACAGACACCACACTGTGCTGCAGTAATACCTGAATATGGATCTGTGTACAAAAAACAACCTTACCCGGAGTGTGACTTCAATTGTTTTTTCATTTCTTAACTTATTGCAATAATATTTTACACCTTACAAACATTTTACATTTTACAAATTGAAATATGATTTCCCAATCAGTATTTAGAGTTATCTTTTTAGAAAATGCACTTGTTGAGCTGACAGAATTCACTTTGACAGCTACAGTATTTCTTCCTCTTTCTGGAAGAATAATATGTAACTGTAGTTCCGAAAAATGTTAAAGCTGGTAATGTGACAGGCTTAGTAAATAGCTGTGCATGCATCTGTCATGGTGCACCTCTAAGAAGACTGCCTCACATGTAACTAACCACCTCAACAGATGGCGGTCAGGTGCTGTGCTCGATACAGAGTAACACATTTTCTGACTGCAAGACTGGAAGCTTTTAGAGGCTGTGACCTCACATGTCCTATAAAAAGATTGATGTCAGTTTCATCCTAAATGCACTCAGCACAAGCAAAAGAATCCCACACAGGTTTCAGTCTAGACAGTCTAGAGCAATTGAAGTACAAAGATTAAAGTAGACTCTTAAAACTGACATGTTTGTTGTGCCCAAAAACAAAGCAACTTCTGGCTTGGTGGAGCAGATCTATTGCCTGACCAAAGATGTTGTAATTCACAATGTTGAAAAGAAATTGCAAGTTACTCTATCACCAGGTCACATTTTGCTGAGCACTTGTTATGATATACATAGATAAGCATCTGTCAGTAAGGGAGGGGCGGAGAGATCTGCATGTGTGCATCTTTTTAGCCGCGATGGGCCAATCCATATTTTTTCAGTTCCGATCCAATTCCAATACAAATTCCCATACAAGAGTTCTTTCATTTCAATAAAACAATAAACATTAATAAACAAAACATTAAATTATGCATAATGGTGGATAGGTGCAACCACTAGATGGTCAGAGGCCAAGGCCACACACACTTCTCCACACTTATTGTACATTTACAAATCTCCACTTTTGGGCTAGAAATAAACATGCAGCTTTGGTTTCGCAAGATTTCACATTTACCATTTAAAATGTAGCCGACATTAGGGCATTAATAACTTATTATGAATAGAAAATCTGTCTCCCCTGTCTTTGTATCGATGGTCCAGTAAAGTGGCAACTGATTAGAGGGGGTTGCCTTCGATGCTGCTCACATCTGAGGTCTAAATATCAGTTGTAACGCTCATGGCTTTAATACCTTCTAACTACACCGTGAGCTGTGATGACACTCGGTTGTATAGTTCGGGTATAGCAGTCTCTGTAATGTATTTTCTGGATGGCAGATTAAACCGGTGCTCTAAGTTCTCCAACAGGCTGCAAAATCCGACATTTTCTACTACAGATAGTGGTTGGCCATCGAGTTTAATGAAGTTGAGCAGCTTCTCTGTAATTCCT
Organism: Monopterus albus; assembly: GCF_001952655.1. NCBI lineage: Eukaryota > Metazoa > Chordata > Actinopteri > Synbranchiformes > Synbranchidae > Monopterus > Monopterus albus. The sequence continues at coordinate 2,332,294 of NW_018127923.1, forward strand.
TTAGCCTCTGGGTTGTCTGCTGGATGTTTATGCGTCTGCAGGTGCTTTATTAATTTGGTTGTACTGTATGACGCAACTGTACTTCCACTGCTCGGCGCACTGGCTTTACACACGGTACAAGTAGCTGTTTTGCTTTGGGTGTTTCCAGACTAATGTACAGTATCTCCAAACAAATGACATTTTGTTCACTCGCTTACAGACTGAGATTGCCGTGGGTTTATGGTAAGATGTGGAATGTGGCTCATGTTAGGTTATGGAGGGTTCATGGTCCAGCACAGGCTGCGGACTGGAGTATGGATCAGTAAGTCGATCGGCCCTGTCCATCCAATATCCGATGAGTTAATGATGTCAACATCAGACCCGATACTGGTCTAGGATCAGATTGGGCCTGATGGGTGTTGTGAAAGACACCTGGGGATCAGGTATTCACAGAAACAGACAACAACAAAAATGTAATTAAAACAAATGAGTTGCCATCTTTCATCCCTTTCTTTCTCCCACTCTGTGTAATTGTCCATGTCACAGTGTGGGAAGCTTCTGCCAGGTCTCACTAAACAGGAGCAGTGCTGTAGAAGCATTGGAACATCCTGGGGTTTCAACAAATGCCACAAGTGTCCAAACAAACCGTGTAAGTACAGCTGTTTTTCTCAGATGTTGCTCAGGCATACCAACTAGACACCTGATTTATTCTTCCATTTAGAAACATCTGCACAGCCCTAAACATATGTGGCATTTTGTTTCTGTTGTCCTTATTCCATTCCTGGATACAGCTGTTGTTTTGTCAAACACCATACTTTTCGGACTATAAGCCGCTACCTTTGTCACTACATGCACACACCCTCATCATGGACAACACACGACGAAATGCATATGATGCCGCTTCAAGTTACAGGCGATCGATCTGACTGTCGAAATATCTCATGTTACAGCGTGGACACCTGCGGCTATGTACAACTTTTTTTTCGCCTTACATTTAGTGGGTGCGGCTTATAGTCCGGAAATTACTGTAAACAGCTTCTAAATGTCAGGTTCAGCATCATCCTAAATGTTAACATTTTAAACCACTTGATAACATATCAGCTTAAAGGCCTTGGCTAAATTTTTTTTCTGCATTAGCGTGAGATAAATTCACATTATTGTGAATTCCACCAGTTTCACTCATCAAAGCCCATTTCCAGGTGTTAGAGAGTCCTACTGCATACCTGGAGAAAAAAAGCTGTGTACAACCTCTTTTTTTCTCTAAGCTGTGTGACATCTGATAAATGTCCTCAAGCGTCATTGCCTCAGTCAGCATCGGTCGAGGCTGAAGAATACAAGTTTGAAAAAGAAAAAAATATCTGGGGCTGGAGAGTTAGGGAAGATGTAGCCTACTCTTCATCTCTGCTGCAGATTAGAGGCTTCGGCTACATTAGCTGCTAGTAGTATAACAAAGCCCAGTGTACAACCAAACTGTCAGGAGTAGACTTGCATTGTTGGTTATGCAGACAGTTTGTTTACAAGAAACTCCAAATGACACCTTAAAATATGTGTGTTGGGTATTTTATTAAGTCACAGATTGTGTCTCCCTGTTTCAAACTGACACCAGAAAGATACAGTATTTGGTGCCAAGGTTCATCAAAGTGATGAACAGATGAATGTGGATCTTAACTTTTATTTTATAAATTAGGTCTTTGCTGACAGGATGTGTTTTCTTAGAGTGGGTGATATAAGCAGAGCTTCAGGGAGAAGTCAGGAATGTTCAGGTTCTGCTTTAAATCACTGGAACTCTTATTTTGGAACAGTTCCACAGGTTTTTCTAATTTGTCTGTTTCTTAACAGTCTTGATGGCCTAAAGCACACAGAGAGTCTCTGCACACAGGTGTACTGCTACAACTGCTAATGCAGTGAGTGTCTCATGCAGACTTTTGCCTCAGCTAGCAAAGCACAAAATAAGATACTGAGCCAGAGCAATTAGGAAATATATGACTTTTGTGTAGGGCTGGGTATTAAAAGACAGGTGACTTTCACCCTGGGAGTTATTTCAAGAAAGGGAAAGCACTAAAATGCCTTGGTGGCCTGTGGTGCTGGCCTCTGCTTCCAGCTCCTTATAGAGAGGTGGAAACCCAGCTAAACTGAGTGTGTGGGTGTGTGCTCTATGATTGTGTGTATTCCTGTGTGGAGGGGGTTTCAGGAGGAGGTTGCTTGACTAAATGTGACTGTGCTTTTCTGGCTAGTCACTTTGTTCCACTACTTTCTCGATAGAACTATGGAGCTTCTCTTCGACATCCAAGCTATTGGCTGTACAGTAGAGTGTGAAAAGTCAGAGACAGTCTGATGTAAGAGCTATAGTACAAACCCCGAACTGAACTGAGGATGGCGATGGTTGATAGTTTAATGTGAGTAGCTTAAAAATAATGTCATAAACAGCTAAATAAGCAAGACTTCGATCTATAACCCAAAATACACATATTACTTACAGTCATAGTTTGATTGTTGTGTGTAACAGTACATTTAAGATTATTTTCTCTGAAACAAAATATTAGCATTGGCATTCCAGGTTTTTAGAAATAACCCTCTCATTGGTTTTTGCATAGAAAGTCCATACTGGTGAAACTGGAGAGCATGTTAAATATCAGTGACAATATCTTAAAACAGACATCCTCCACTCCAAACTGACCCAGCTCACTGTGCCTGCCCCCACCTGTCAGTGGATCACTGGCTTTCTGACAGACAGGAAGCAGCAGGTGAGGCTGGGGAAAACCACATCCCAGCACCCGGACAAAAAGCACAGGTGCCCCCCAGGGATGTGTGTTCTTCCCACTGCTGTTCTCACTCTATCCCTTTAATTTAATAAGGTGTATTGGTGAGTAACATCTGATTACTGAGCTTAAAAAAAACTAAGCTGAATATGTACAACTAAGGACATTCAGCATTTAATTTAACTCACTTCCAGACTGTGGGTCATTTTTGGATGACATCTTCATTTATGGTGTAGTGTTCTGACTCAAATGACACCACTCGAGGACATTTATCTGACTTCACATAGCGCCCTCTAGAGACACAAAATGCTGTTTTCACAGAAGGAGTAGTGTTTCCCAACACCTGGAGACTAACTTTGATGTGTAAAATTGATGGAGTGTCCCTTTTATTTACGATATATCTTAATTTGAAAACTTTGACTAGTTTCATAGATGATTTGATTCAGAGCAAGATGATTTTTTTTTTTATCAAAGTATACGATGCTAGCTTTTCACTCACATGCCTCACAAACACCATGAAAATGGCATTTCAGCCATTCTTTTGATATATTTCAGTGGGAGTTTCTTCAAAGCTTGAGGTTTGTCCTTTCCTCTGTTCTCCACAGGAATGGCAGGGCATGAGTGTGGGCTGTTTCCTATTTACAGTGGTGTGAAATGGCTTATTGTGAAATTGAACCACTGCTAGTATCAGTTAAACAAACATTGCCTTGTTGTTTCTTGTTGAGCAAAAATATCGATGTGCTTTCAAGAATTGGGGTACCACCTAGCTACTGGTGCCTTGGCCCACAATTACAGAAGGGCCTAATCTTCAGCCTTGCAGCAGAGATTTATACAGGTCTGACTAGTTATTATGAGCTACTGGTTGTGAAAGCAGCTCTCGACCCTTTAGCCTTCAGCCCCTTTCCTGCCTCATTTCATAATAATTTATCTTTACTCATCACTTCTTCTGTTATCTATCTGGCTCATGCTGCTGATGGATGAAGCAAAAATTTCATAGCTTCTTAAATCTATAAGTCAACTTGTCCTCTTTGGACATTATAATGGGAATTTCAGCATATTCATTTAAAATTTCCTGCCTTTTACCTAATTTCACTTCAGATATACCCTTTGTTGGTAGGTTGCTAGGTACACCAAGCTAAAACTAATGCAGTCTATTGAAGAGCCCTGCAGTAAATCCTCCCTTCATGGAGGCATTCAGACTGTTTTAGAGGTGGTGATTGTCCCAGATCAACAGAACCCCAGTTGTTGAAAGTGCCCACTTGGTAACTCTGTAGTCTGACTGCACCTTACACTCTCATCTAACCTCACATTGAAACAGCATCACGTTGAACCTGAAAACTAAAGAACATGTTTGCCTTTCTTTGTTTATTTTTGTTTTATCGTTCATTAAATGTGAAGGAAAAAAATAACGTTTGCCCTTCTGTTATTCTCTCCTGTCGTTAGTTATCCCTCTGATAGATTGTCCTCAAGGTTACAAGAGAATCAACAGTTCTTATTGCCAAGGTAAGATCTTTTCTTGTTTTTAGCCATATGGACATGTTGGTCTGTCAGTCCTCTTTGGGAAGACTGAAATAGCTCAACAGGTATTTGGTACATTGGAATGACAGTTGGTGCAGACATGCACAGTCCCCAGATGATGAATTCTATAACTGTGGTGAGTCCCTGACTTGTCCTATACTGCTTCTAGCAGGTCAGAGTTCTCACTTATTTTGTGAAATATCTCAACATCTACTTAATGGACTGACCACAGACATTGACGCTATCAAGAAGAGGACTTGGTTCAATCTACAATTTGTCTAAAACTTTGGTTTATGACCAAATACCCATACCACAACTGACAGGCCCAGGAGCATAAGCTCTATATAATGTTTCATGCTAATTTAGCAACATAACATGGTAATTGGCAGGACTAAGATAATGGTAAAGATTACACATGGTTACCATCAGCATGCTAACACTGGGCACATCATGGATGTGGTCACTATGCCTACATAAGCATGTAGCTAAGTACAGCCTCACAGAGATGCTAGCATGGCTGTACAGTTGTTTTGTACTTATGACAAGCAGAATTGCCACTAATATAGACAAAAGGGGGCCATTTTGTGTATTTACCAGCTACAACTACTGGCAAACAATGCCAATGACACACTGGCCTCAGTCAGTCAAAATAAACAGGTACTGTGCTCCAGGGGAATCCAGTGTTGATGATCATTCACCGTCCCGGAGGGGCTTTTAAAATTAAATTAAAAAATGAAAAATGAAACTGTCATGTGACATAGGAACAACATGGCTCCAATATGTCCATCTGTTGACATCTCTACAACTACTGAATGGATTATAAATAAATATCGGACAGATTTACACTACCTGGACAATGACACCCTGTGACTGTTGATTTTTTTTACTTTTTCTCTAGTGCCACTATGAGACCGAACGTTTTGGCTTGTACTAACATATTGTGTCTTGACAACCGTAAGAATAATTGCCAAGAAATTTGGTAGAGATATTCATGGTGTTCACCTGCTGAATCTGAGTGACTTTAGTGACCTCCTGACTATTCTTATACATTTTTGTGAGATTTGAAAAACGTTGACCTTAGGATGATTTATAATAGCTATGGTTATCCTTTATCTTTTCTTTTAGTATCATCATAAGGACACACTTTTTCCACTGCTTTGATTTATGACAAAATGCTTGCAAATCTAACAACATTCCATTTAACTTCAGCAGTACTTTGCTTCTATTGGCCAACCTAAACACAGATGGTACACTTGTTTATACCTGCTAAAGATGTTAACATTTTCATTATGTGCATGTTAATTTGACAACCTTTGCAGTTTGCTCCAAGCACATATGCCTTCCTAACAATGATGTAATAGTGGTTTTTATATGTATTAGTGCATATTTATTACAGTAAAAGCCTTTGATATTTAGTTATCCCCTGGAGTTTTTCCCCATATATTTTAAATGGACTATGAATATAAATTAATACCGTATGAGTATATATTTCAAATGGACAGCCTTATTCAGTCATTCTGAGTTCAATCTTTGAGGGAGATGATGCCTCTTTCATGTACCCTCAAGTCTATAATTGCCACCACATTGACAAAAAAATTACTAAGTTCTGCGATAATACAACGAACTTACTGTTCACATTAAATTCTGCTGCCCTTTCTAAGTTCTGCCCTTCCTGCTCACCTTGCATCACTGCCTGTTCTCTCCACTGATCATTCAAGAGCTTTAAAATACTGCTCATAACTTGTGTTTAGCTTGAGAGGAGAAGCTAAGATTTAGATGCTTGACTACTGACTTACTGGAACTTACTCATTCCTTTTGACAGCAACACGAAATATAGCAATTTTAAAGTAACGTTAATGTAACATCCACTTCCACTGCATAATGTTACATGAGCTTACATTAATAAATGTAGATGTACTTGCATGTTTTCGTAGGTTGCACCAGTTGTTTTGTAGTTTCCTCTTGTCTACTTGTCAGTGGATGGCAGATTAATTTGATCCATAAATGTGTTTCATCCAAGAAATGGAGATAAAATGACAGAATGTCACTAACTGGATGCTTCTTATCAACGGGAGTGCAGCAGTTTTTCCACTGGACAGTGGAGGATACTGTGTTACTAATCAGGAGCTACAGAATGTCATTCAGCAGACTTAGCTTTAAACAGGAATTTCTTCATTTGTATGTCTTTCATTGTAATGTTTAGTTTTATCGTAATTACTGATCAAAAAATGCAGTACCTGCTGTCGTAGATCTTGTGGTCAGTGGGTTCTTTTCATAGGTTTTAGTTTTGATTTTGTCGTGAAAAAATAAGTGTCAACAAACAGTTTTTATTGACAAATAAAATGACTAATGAGAAATGGTTAGAAATGTTTGACCTGCATATGGATCGGTAAAATTGTGTATGTAATGAAAGACAATTCTGGGAAACAGATTTGACCATTTTTACATTCAGGTTCATGGTGTTTTCCATTTTTTGTTGATTTACAGACGTGGACGAGTGCCAGCTACAGGGTGTATGTCCCAATGGAAACTGCGTGAACACCATGGGCAGCTACCGGTGCATGTGTAAACCTGGCTATGTCCCCAACCTGATGTTCACCACATGCATACGTAAGCCCTGCAATATAACACTTTATTGGTTTCCTTCTTTCATCCAGCAGTGCTGGGTCAAACTGAGCAGAAGTCTTGTATTGACAGATATGAATGCATTTGCATGCTGGTGTCTGATGTGCTGATTTGCTCATACAAAGTCTTTGAGTCTGATCTTTCCCACCATGTCATCCTATAACAGAAGACATGGGAAATAACAGTGAAATTATTTTTCCTTACCATCTGCTACAAAGTACAAGTAAGCCATTAAGGGCTGCCTGGAATGCTACTAAACTGAAGTGTGTTTGATGATGTGTAATTACAGTGCATGGATAAAGATAAAGGCAGTTTTTTTGTTGTTGTTGTTTAAACTGATTCCCACTGAAGCACATTTTGCAGGGCTGAACATATCCAAAATACAGTCTCATGTCTGAGAGAGGAAGAGATAGAGGAGAGACTGGGGGGGGGGCAGAGGGACGATGTAGTTGGAAAAGCTCATGTATAAGTGATCAATCTTGAATAAGATTAATAGCTGTGTTGATCGTAAACTTTCCTTACTGTTGATGTTCTGTAAGCATCTGGCTTGGCAGATTACACGTGTTTGTCTGTGTACTGTACATTTGTTAAGTGTAAAGGGGTCTCATGGATATTGGGAGCATTTGTTCATCTCCAAAACTGAACCCTAGGGTTCACCAGAGAAGACCTGAACTATTCATTACTGTAACAGCTGTGGAACAGACACACTACAAGCACATAACCCACCTGTGGAAAACACCATGATTTACTTGTATCTCAATTCCTTTGTGCTGTATCTTGACATTCTCTCAGGCAAAATGTAGCCTAAGATGATTCCAGCTGAAGTTGATGTAAAACAAATCATGAATGATGGACATGTCTGTGCTCCAGCACAGACACACTACTAACATATTCTCAGGCATCCAGGTCGTAGTGTGCTGAAAAAAATTAGAAGAAGGCATCTGGACGTAGTTTTAGGTACAAGATGTTTCACCTTTCATCCAAGAGGCTTCATCAGTTCGGTCCAACTGGTGGTGAGCAGGAGGTATTTATCCCACTGGGTGGTGTTTCAGTCCTTCGACTGCCAACAGTGTCCCCCAACGACTGAGTTGTTAGTCGTTACCTGTCTTTGAACCCTCACGTGTGGACCGACGCCTGTTGTCCTGGTGTAAATTAGGGTGGGAATGTTTGGGTAGAGTTTTCAAAACAGAGTTGTAGATGGATGACAAGTTGTGCCTGAGTCCACCAGCCCTATTTAGAGAGGGGTTTTCAATTTGGACAAAAAGTGCTTCTTTTACTCCTCTCTCATCCAGCGATGTTCTCTGGAGAGTATCTGGACTTCACTGTCCTCAAAAGAATGGCTTTTGTCCTTCAGGTGAAGGTGGACTGCTCACTCTGGTGCACTGGGGTTGACCCTCCTGTGTTGGGCCATGCACTTGTGCAACAGCTGTTTTGTTTCCTCATTGTACAGGTCTAAAACTAGTTTTAGCACTGTAAGGATGTTTTGATGCTAATACTTTTACTTAACTAACATTTTGAATGTAGGACTTTTACTTGGCACTTCCTCTCTGTGCCTGTATGGGTTCTCTCAAGGTACTCCGGCTTCCTTCCATGGTCCACAGTTACAGGTGTCTGTATAATTTTGTCCTGCCCATTGACATACACGAGAGGGTCAGAATATTAGGAACACCTCTAAATATAATGTAGTCCAGTACAACACCACTTTCTACTATGACCTCAATAATGAACATACTGTATAACTGAATTTATACATTTATGACAATCTCACCAAAAACTGAAACATTTTGAGCTTCATAAACACAAATGTTAAGGCAGAAGTGTTGCACTGAAGTGCATACAGATGTACATACAGGTGGTCATAATGTTATCAGTGTATTTCAAGCAGACCCTCGTCCTCCACAATGTCATAATCACAGAATGTGAGTGTGTTGATTGCACATTAAAAAAAATTGTAGCATTAAAAGGAATTAGCGTTAACGCATTATTATCACATTAACTTTAACAGCTGTAGTTTAATGATATGTCATCCCACACATGTAAAGGCAAAAGTGTGCATAAGTTATCCCAGTGGCCACACTCAGGCAGGGTGATGAGTCAGCTGTCAGAATGTCCTTCTGTGTCTCCTGTCTTTCTCAAAGTGTTCTGGATCATTTTTTATATCTTTGTTGTCCAACACAATAAATGGTATAAAACTGGGATATTTTGAACACACTGGGGGACATTCTCTGCCAGAAGGCATTAATGGTGTAGCACTTTGTTGTACCTACAGTGTCTGACAGAAGTACTTGTCTGAAGAGACCTGTACAAAAAGATGGCGCTGTCGATGGCAGCCTTGGTTACCCGCGCTCTCTTGTGTTAGTTGTTTTTTTTTGTTTTCTCAGTTTTTTGCAACCCATCCCAGATTACTTTTACCAGAGAAGAACTGTTAAATATTGGACACCTCACACCGAACTACCTTTCTCCAATTTTTGCAAACAAAGAATGCTGTATGGACATTCTGATCAGAGGCGCAGCTGGAATCTATGGGATCTGGAAGAAATGCCGGCATGGCAAACGAGTGGGCGCCTTAGTGAGGCTACGCCAGAGAGGGACCCGGACTCCACTCCCGTCAATCCACCTAGCAAATCTCCGCTCCCTAGTCAACAAGATGGATGAAATTCTTCTCATCAACAGGACTAACTCTGACTTTGAGAGTCAGAGTGCGCTCTGCTGCTTTATGCTTCACAGAGAGTTGGCTCAGTGATTCCATCGCGGACAGCGCGATACAAATACCGGGCTTCCAGGTATACAGAGTGGATCGTGTAACGGAGCTGTCCGGGAAAATGAGAGGACGGGGAATCTGTCTCTATATAAATGAAGGTTGGTGCACAGATGTCACAGTGCTACAGAGGACATCTAACACGGACTTAGAGACTCTTGTTATCAATTGCAAACCTTATTATTCTCCTCGTGAATTCAACAGTTTCATGCTAATGGGAGTGTACATAACACCGCAGGCTAACGCTAGCGCACTACGGCTCCTAGCAGAACTGATAACTAGCCTGGAGCTAGAACATCCCGACTCTCCACTCATTGTTCTAGGGGACTTTAACAGAGCAAATCTCACCCACGAACTGCCAAAATACAGACAGCACGTCACCTGTCCCACCAGGGACAAAGTCACACTGGACCACTGCTACACAACAATAAAAGACGCCTATCACTCTGTCCCCCACATGAGAAGTACCAGAAATAGTTGAATGACAAATGATAAAAGAGAGCTGGAGGCCGGAGAGGGAAGTAGTGCCCAGCTCCACACTCACCTCTGCACACGTATTATTTTTAAATGATCAGAAATACTATATTGTTTATAATATGGCCAGTATGAATTCCTATATATTTTATTTTATTTATTCTGGAGCACTCACCAGATGTACAATTTTTTATTACATCACTTTGGATGGAGCAGTGACCAGAGATGCTAATGGGTTTATTTCATCCAAGGTTATACGCTGCTGTGGGTGACATAGTTTAAAATGAAAGGCACTTGAAATGTTCCAGAGCTTGCTGGAACTTAACCTGCCTGTGATATTGTGTCAGAGAACATGTACTACAGAATATGCGTCATTGTTAACCAGCCCAAGTGCCTACGTAAACACCTGAGCAGCTGCTGGCCGTGCACACCTCTGCATCCAACACCATCATCCACTCCAAACTGACCCAGCTCACTATGCCTGCCCCCACCTGTCAGCTTTCTGACAGACAGGAAGCAGCGGGTGGGGCTGGGGAAAAGCTCCTAAAGTTTGCTGATGATACAACGGTCATTGGTCTCATCTAAGATGGTGATGAGTCAGTCTACAGACAGGAGGTTGAGCAGCTGGTCCTGTGGTGTAGCCGCAACAACCTGGAGCTGAACACGCTCAAAACAGTGGAGATGACAGTGTACTTCAGGAAGAACCCCCCCCACCTTACCCCCCCTCCTCATACTTGGCAGCACTGTATCAGCAGTAAAGTCTTCCAAGTTCCTGGGCTCCACTGTCTCCCAGGACCTGAAGT
>NW_018127923.1:2343489-2385364 GCF_001952655.1 Monopterus albus
GTTGCTTTTGCTATGGAATCGACCACTAAATACAAACCAAGTTAAATAAAACATTTCAGGGACAGTTTCTACCCCCGGACTGTCACTCTGATGAACACTTGATCCACAACAGTATGACTGGACAATAACCCTCAGTACAATACCTTTCATTAGTGCAATACCTGTAAATATACTTTTTACAGATTATACAGATCCGTACAGGTAAAAACATATTCAGTGAGAATATATTTCATAGTCTGATACAATGTGAGTTCCCCTCTAAACTGGCTCATCACCTGTGTTACATGTTCTATAGATATTATTTACTCCACTTAAATAATGCTAATTTCAGATATTTTTGGTTCATTACATTGGTGATTTTCAAAAGCAAGGAAAGAAACACATTTGTTACTCTATATTTAACCCTGTGCTGTTGCTTTGTCACTGTGCCTGCTTTAAATTCACACTCGAGCAGATAAAGTTACAAAGGTGCTCCAAAAACTCTGATCATGGTGCTAATGGGTGAATGGCCGAATAATGTGAAAGCGCTTTGAGTGTGCTGTAAAAGCATAGAAAGGCGCTATACAAGTATAAAACCATTTACCATTCCTTCATGCTGTTCTTTGGCAAACATGGCGCACAGCATGACAGGCTCTATTTTCCTGCAGTGCTAAACTCGTGTTGAAGCACAAGGGACATACAGCATGGGTATGTTCAACAGTTTTGCAGTTTTGTTGACCACAGGTCCAGTGCATTTTCATGCACAGAGAGGCAGTTACCGGGTGCACTGTGGATGAAAGGCGAGATACAGTATATTATTAGAGGGAGGAATACATGGTGAGTAGGTGGACTCAGGTCTGGCTTTAGTTCTGTCCAATCAAAGGCGAATGTCATCAAAGGAGCGAATCAAAGGAGCTCCTCTCATCCTCTTTAAAGAGTAGGACGGACACCTTACTGACTGATGTCACTGATGTCAGGACATGTAAATATATGAGAAGAAAGATTCCTTCCCTCCACACAGTCCTACCCCTTTTCTTCTCTCTATCTATATATGTTTGTCAACTGAATGTTAGTGAGGTGCACTTCAGAGTTGTTTTACAGGAGAGAACAGGTTGATCATTGGTTGATCTAACACTTCACACATTCGCCTTTGTTAGTGAAAGTCAAGATTCACCTGAGAAAAAATCAATGATTCAGACAAATTTCCCCCCCCCAAAAAAACCTAATAGAACTGTATAGAAATATTTGTGACAAATACTAAAGACAACTAGTTCACCCATTTTGCATGTAATGACATTTTAAACAAAGTAATGCCTAAATGTTTTGGGACAGGCAATTCAAAAGAGAACCATGTACAGTTTTTTCACTTGCTGAAACACTAAAATAACACACCTGGCACAATTAACAAAACTGACACTCAGGGAACAAAAATTCAGCTCTGCTTTGCACCATGTTGCAGTTTAACCAAATGCTTTTTGCAGAACACTACACACAGTTCTCTAGATAAGAGGTCAAACTAGAGGGAGGGGAGACCTCTTTTACATGCAGCCGAGAGACATGATGCTATTGAAGTGGGGGCTGCCAAAACCTGAACACGACACTTCAGGCTTTTCTCTTGTCGCGGGCTAGGTGGCATGATGCAGCCTTTGTTTTATTTTACTGCTTTTGGTTTTTACATACTAATGATATATTCTGTTCGCACAACTGTAATATCTACTGTGCTATATGCACCACAAATTAGCTGTGAAGGAATAAACTAAATCTTTTTGTACTGAAATTTGCATTTGGAGCAGATCTGTGTGCAAGTTAGTGGGCTTCCCCCGCACAATCCTCTTACCTGTATAGTAAAAGCCCATGAAAGAAACTTGTGTGTTGAATTTAGCACAGCAGTGTTTACTTTCCTGAAAGTCAGTTAGTGATAATGAAGTCTGTGGCATTCGGTGCAAGTTGCATTTTTATAAGTGCTTTTGTAGTTTTGCACACAGTGCTTCATTTTGCAGGGTATGTGAGGTGTTCTGTACTTTAGGTGTGTGGTTCTTTGAATCATGTCATGTTTTGAGACAATGAGTCCAAAATGGTGTGTTAGCAGCTGAAAAAAACTGTAATACATTTTGATCAACATTACATAAGCAACGAATAATGTAGAAAACAGCAGACAATTGTCCATAATCGTTTGCACGACGATGCCAAAGGATTTGCAATTTGTTAAAAGCAATGAGAAATTGCTTAAAAGATTTGCACAACTGACTAGATGATTTGGAGGTTGAACAAGTAGTTCTGAGAATTTTATTTATAATCAGAGAAATGTAGGAAAGTGACTGAGAAACCATGCATCTATATGAATAATGTTGACACGTGCCTTTCTAAATCCAAGTTTACTTTGGACATGTATGGAGGTGCTTCAAGAACAATCAAAGTGAATTACGAAGGCTTAAAGGAATAGTTTGGCATTTTGGGACATATTCTTATCCTGCACCCTCAGGGTGTCCCCCTGAGCTCATCAGGAATTCTGGTCCTTGCTGAAGGCAGTATAGGTTTGAAAAGTGTGCTCAGCTGATCACATAAATACACATTAGGCCTAGTGTTACCATTGCTCCCAGTGGCATGGCTTCCCGGCACAAAGAATGTAAAACCCACCAGGCACAACATGAAATATCCTTTTAGGTATACAGAATCGATACTAGGTTGAAAACACCAAGCAAAGAGAGTGTGAGGGGACTATAGCCATCTTGTCTGCCATGTATTGGAATAATGTCCCCTACCAGAAGGCTCTTTAGAGATTCAGTGGACAGGCTTACAAATCTTTTTTGCAGTGCATTAAGCAAATGGATATCACATGCGTAGGTGTTCACACAATATTGCCATAAATTAAGTAGGGATAAATCATACAAAAATAAATAGACCATCAGCTCCTCTGCAACACCTCTAAAGCTCTGTATCCAACAACCTGCACTACAGAGTGAGACCTTGCAGAAAAATACTGAATGGATGGATAAACTTGTTCGTCAGGAAAAAGATCCCACTCAAACCAGAAAAATGGCAGTGTTGGTTGGTCTAATGATTGGGTGGTCCACCATTTTGATTCAGGCTGAAATATATCAGTTTCACTTCTTACCAGTGCTAATTCACACAAAATAGCATGTTAACATGTTAAACTAAGATTTTGACCATGACAGACTTTATACATAATAAACACCAGTGAGTATTGTCATTGTATATTAGCATGCTGATGTTTATATTTAGCTCAGCACAGCTGTGCCTGTGTGCAGCCTCATAGAACTGCTAGTGTGGCAGTTCACTGTTGAACTAAAGAGCCCATGGCATTTTTCCTTGTTTTCTGACTTATCTACAATGTTATAATGGTGAGTTATCGTCTTAGATGTGACCTGAAGCTCAGAAAATGAGGTCACGTATGTTCTAGTATTTCTATGTAGAAGCAACTTGGATTATGCAAGTCTTGCAAACTCTTCCTCATGAGACCTTTTTTTAAATAAAATAAATAATGACATGATAGTTTAAGGATCTCCTTGAACGGTCATAATCTCCAGGCAGTTTTGTGTTCATGTAAGCTTGCCTGACATCCACCGGTGCCATTTTAAAAGTGGAATTTTTTGAATGCTGCCTAAGATTAAACACTGAATGGCTGGAAATGAGCAGCCATGGGCACTTTAATCATAGACACAAAGTGTTTTTGGACATGGCTAGGCTTGGTGTTTGCTCTTGCCTCCAGGATTTATGCTAATCCAGACTAACCAAATCCTGACTCCAACTGTGTACTTAACACTTAATTTTCTAAGGTCACCCTGAGCAAGAAAGTGAATATTTCCCAAAAATGCTGAATTGTTCCTTTACAACTCAATTTAGCGTGGTAAAACCTCAATACCACATAATAAGTATGTATGATAATACATTTGTAGCAAAGTGTGGAAACCATGGACAGATCTGAATACTTACATAACCAGTGTACTGTCTGTGTGTTAGTGTATACCAGTTTGCTTATATAACAAATAAAAATCACTGCTGCACTTAAAATGCCTGTGTGGCTAAATCTGAGCTGCCTTAGAACAGACCTCAGCTGGCCCTTCAATACAGTCATCCTTGATGTTTTGGAATCAAAGTATTTGAGGGAAACCAGGTCAAGTAACCAGTAATTAAAACAGATTTATTGCGGATAATGTTTCTGACAAAAAGGTTATATACAAAGCTTAGAAAACACTGATTTAGCCAACCTCTCCTGCATGCCTTCATCTGAGTCAGTGCATGAAGTACTGGAAACATGTTGTTTTTCTCCGACAACATGGTGTCTGTGCTTTGTTGTGTTTGAAATGTGTTTGTTTTTGTTTGAGCTTTCATTGTTTAAATGTAGTTGTTTGTGAAACCACAAAATGTGGTTGCCTGAAAGATATGTGTTTTTCTTTATACCCTCTGGTGGTGATTTTAGAAAACAGTTTAGACTGCGTTTAAAGCAGAGGTTTACAGGTGAGAAGGAAAGGTTGCTTTGGTGAAGGGGACCTCTTTATTTTTCCACTCTTTGTCCTCTTTTTTCCTTCCATGTATGTGTCTACAATCTGGTGCACCTCTTCCTACACCTCCCTCCTCGTCCTCTGTCCTTTTTCTGCGCTCCTCTTCAGCCAACACACCTGCCATCCATGAGGACAAAGGGGCTTGCTTCCGTTTGGTCAGCTCAGGGAGGCAGTGTTTGCACCCAGTTTCTGCCCATCTGAGCAGACAGCTCTGCTGCTGCAGTGTGGGCAAAGCCTGGGGCCCTCGTTGTGACAAATGCCCCCCTCCAGGAACAGGTAAGGCCCCAAGTCACGTCAGACATTTATCTTGCAAAAATTAGTAGTGAAAGTAGTGACGTGTAAATCATCTGTATTCTGTATGACCTGGAAACACAGCAGCACATTATTTGATGTGCCACCTCATCAGTTTTATTCTTTGTTCACAATAAACACTCACTTCAATCCTGATGCTGCAACATATTCCAACAAAATTGGGACAGCAAAGGGTTTACCACAGTGTGATGCTGCCATCACAGACGTGTAAGTGACCTTTGCCAAGGGCACTTACATGTCTGTGATGGCTCCAATAAATGCTGCTTAAAACTGTACTGTGCCAAAAGGAAGCCCTGTGTCAACAGTGTCCAGAAGCTCTGGGCTCAGAGGCATCTGGGATGGACCATCACACAGTGGAAACGTGTACTGTGGTCAGATGAATTAGTATTTCAGGTCTTTTTGGAAGGAATGGATGCTGTGTCCTCTGGACCAAAGATGAAAAGGACCATCCAGACTGTTTCCAGCAACAAGTCCAAAAGCCAGGGTCTGTCATGGTCTGAGAATGTGTGGCACATGTTGAAAAGCAAATTGGGTCAATGAAGACCCAGGACTGTTGTGGACCTTAAGAATTGTTTGCAGGAAGAATGGGACAAAATGACACCTGACACACTGAATCCCTTGGTGTCCTCAGTTCCTGAATGACTTTTAAGTGTTGTGAAAAGGAACGACAACATCACACCATGATAAACGCTTTACTGTCCCAACTTTGTCTGGAATATGTTGCAGCATCAGAATTGAAGTGAGTGTTTATTGTGAACAAAGAATAAAGTGGATGAGGCATCGCATCAAATAATGTGCTGCTGTGTTGTTCTCAATGTGATACAGGACACAGATGATTTACATATCACTATTTTCAGATTTAAGTTTGATTTTACATAGCGTCCCAACCTTTTCTGATTTTGGGCTGTAGATACATATCTATGCTTGTCTACAGTATGTTTCATGGCAGTGTGGAGATTTAGGTGAAATATAAATAATATACTATTGACTTCAGCTGTGCTGATCATCATTTCATTGAGAGAAAAAAAAAAGTAGTGACGTCCAGTTTGACCGTGTCATGTATTCCTTTAGCTACATACTGCAGTAAGTCATGGAATTTAAATACTTGTCAAAATAATGTCAGTTTACATCATCAAGATATTTATATTTTTCACATTAGGTTGGTTAAATAGCAAGTTATTGTAAATCTTTGTGATGGTACATGTGCTTCATGCATTGTGTGCCTTGCCCTTTGTCCTTAGTTTGCTGCCATCATTTTTTCATAGCTTGAATGACTTGCATATTTTTTGCCAGGATTTTTTTTTACATTTCTCATGATAACAGTGACAGAAAAAATGTGCTACTGAATGCTAATGAAAACAAGCCAAGCATTCCATTACGCAAAGCCATTTAGTCTTGGAACAGTAAGCAAAAGCATGAACTCTGCATTATTAGCACATTCTTGGATGCCTTTTGAGGTTTTGAAGCAGATGTTTTGTTTTGTTTTTTTTACATTCTAGGGGTTCTGGCCAGTTCTTGCCAGTTTCCAGAGAGCTACCAAGCATACTACACTAAAGTAGCTTGTTATGAGTGTGAGGGCTAGGATTGGCACTTAGTGTGTCTTTGAGAAAGAGACATTTCTTAATGAATTGCATAAATATATGAGCCCCAGTCCCACCAAATCTAATACTTGTGCAAAACCATACAGTAATTCTGTTCATAGAGCACCCCCAAATATCTGTCAAAATTACTGCCTCAGGGACCCCTTAAGTCCACATCTTCTACACACTGCCTAATGTAGATATACAACAATCGACTGTTAACAAAGTGGACAATTTAGAGTATGGAAATACTGAGACCATGCATCTGAGATGAATAGTTACAGAAATACTGCAGCAGTAGAAATACTACTACTAGTAACCTGATTTACTGCTTTGATGTTTGTTGTGTTTTTGGCTAACTTATAAAAGCCCTGGCATTCATTCATATCTACTGTTCTGTCACTGTCCACCAACTCTGCTGCATCTTTTGAAGCATTGCCCAGTTAATGTTAAGCTAGCATCTTAAAGGGTGCTGAACCTCAGTCTTATCTGCCAGTTAAGATGGACACATGGTGGAACTGAAGCCACTGTCAGTGCTTTCCATTTCAGAAAGACAATAAATAGATAAATAAATAAATAAATCTTATAGAATTGACATTAAAATGGGAACAGTGTTTTATTCAGTCATTTGTATGTGCTAATCAGATGTCATAGCTTTAATATGTAGATGGGCAGTAATCTGACTGTGAGGGATTAAGGAGTAGCAAGGAATGTAAAACACCTTGGGGTGGGTGGTGGTGTGGCTGCTGCATGCGCCATGGATCAAATGCACTTTTATGCCTCTGTGCCGGTGGTAGCCGTGGCTGGAGCATTCTGTGTTTGAGTTGTCCATCTGTTCCTACATCCACTCGGTCCATTCTTGCGAACATGATATCTCAGAAACGCCTTGACGGAATGAGTCCACTTGGGTGAACTGATTAGTTTTGGTGGTCAGAGGTCAAGGTCAGTGACCTCATGTCTGTCCCATTCCCATGACCTTAGCATACAGCCTTTCTATAGAAAGGGAAAATCATTTTAAGGATGGATGTAATGAAGTCTTATTCCTACTCTTTGTTTGGTAGATTTTATTTTCAAGAGACAGTACATGAGTGCAGAAGACCATTGGTTAAACATTGATTATTACATTTGGAACACAAAAGCATATTGTTAGCAGTGCAGACAAACATTTAGCATCTTGACAGACTAGACGAGATGGACAGATCCTAAACATCCTATTAGTTCTAACTCTTCAGTCAGTTAATGTGCCATTGCTAAACCTATTGCTATACATGCCAGGGAAAAAAATATTAAAAATAAATACAGTGCCTTGAAGTTCCCTGATAGTTTAGTGGTTAGGGCACAGTGCTCCTGCCACTGCAGCCTTGGTTTGAGTCAGGGTTGTGTCAGAAAGGGCATCCGGCGTAAAACACGTGCCAAATGTCAACATGCACACTGACCATTCACTGTGACGACCCCTAACAGGAAAATGCTGAAAGTGACATTCATTCATTCAAATACAGTGCCTTGAAATTAAAAGACTGTTTGTATGAAAACATGTTCTTCTTTCCCAGTTTGTCCAGGTTTGTAAATTGATTTGATTCAGCCACTTTAGGGAGTCGTTCATTCTGAGCAAGGAATTAGACTTTTCCCCACTGGGAGGGGGAGTGTTACTTCTGACATAGGGGAGAGGTGAAAAGACGCAGCATTCTGTAGGAAAACGTGATAATTTGTTGTGATAAAATACTGAACTCACTGAGCCAAGTGTCTTAATCTAAGTCTTTTTATCAGGAATTGTTACAGGAGTTGTCATATTGCTACCGAGGTAGCAGCTGCAAAACACAGTTTGAACATTGTGGCTCAAACTGAAGTTTAAGATTGAGTGCAAAGTTAATCCTAGAAAATGTGTTGTGTTCTAGTAGGGTGTTTTTGTAGTTTATTAGTTCAAATTAGCATTACCAAAACTCTGGGAGGCCATTTTGTAGACTATAATCTCAACTGTCACATCGAATGTCATAGGTATACCATAGATATGGATACGTTTAACATGGTGTAATGGACAGTATCATGTGGTGTGCACAATTAAAACTGTTTTTGTACAACAAATTTTCACTTGTATGATAAAAACTTGTATTTTTTTTCCTATTACATAGCTAAGTTCAAAGAGATCTGTCCTGGTGGAATGGGCTACACTGTTCTACCAAATCCACCTGTCAATAAGCCAGTCATCATGCACCAGGAGCTCACTGACCTGCTACCCCTCCAGCCCCTGCCAACACTAGAGAGACCAGAGGAAACTTTTGGGAATCCAGGGCCGAATATACCAGGTGAGTGTCTACAATGTAATACGCAGGCTGTGGCTCAGGAGGTAACACGGGTCATCCACTAAAAATAGGGCTGGCCATTCAATCCCCGGCTCCTCTGGTCCACATGTGTCCTTGGGTAAGACAGTTGCTTCCAGTGGCCAGGCCAACACCTTGCATGACAGCTCTGCTGCCATTCGTGGGTGAATGAGAGGCAAAAAAATTGTAAAGTGCTATGTCTGTTAAAGGAAAAAAAGCATTATAGCCAGTAAATGCAGTCCATTTACCATTATGGGTTAATTTCATATGTGTAGCATAAGGGAAAGCTATCCATTTTTTAGACACTTGTCCTAGTCAATATTGGAGTGGCAATAGGGTGAGCCATACAGACAGCCCAAGCATCTTTTTACTTAATTTCTCCCAGCTCTCCCACAAGTCTGTCATGCCCAGAACATTTATAAAGGAAGGTTGCCAGGAAGCTGAACAGTTTCCTGAACAACATCTATTGTTTCCTTTGAATTCAAAGGACCTGAGACTTAAAACCCCTGCCAAACCCAGGCAGTGAACTGTTAATTCATTATTGTTATCACATACAACACTAGCAAAAAAGCATTTGTATAATCAACCTCATGGTCCCATAGAAGATGATATGTTTATAGGACAGTCAAGTGTGTAATATTTTCTTTCCTGTTTTAATAAGCAACTTAGCATCAGCATTTTATGCAAGCTGATTTTGGGGATTGCTGAGGTTTGGTTTATTAGTTTACAGTCAATCCCAATAATCCATTCATGAGGAAATAGGTACAAGACAATTTGCTAACATTGGCTGAACCATATCAGCTTCACAGTTTATGAAGAACCTAATGAAGGGTACTACAGGGTCGGAGACACTAGAGATTCTTTCCCTTATGGCACACATCAAAATACGACTTACAGGATGCTCCGAAAACTCAATCAAAACAGAGAAGCGATAAAACATGGCTTAAACTGATGATTTTTTAAGTTTATGTCGGAATGGATATATACAGCTAAAACTGCAAATGATCACATTTGAAAGCTGAATCCAGCAAAAAGACTGAAACTCTTGTACAGCAAAACTACAATTTGAAAATGTGAAAAATTCACATCAAATAATTTAGCACATGAACAATGCATTCAAGGAAGAGGAACAAGAAATTGGAGTTTTAATGAAAGCTGTGATTTTGAGCTCAGATGAATGTTTCTGTTTGTGTCACTCACGTTAAATTATTTAACAGATACATATTTGGTAATGCTAATTTCTGACAGCAACATTTCATAAGAAACAACACTTCTCAGAAGGTTTAGTTGTGCAAATAGAAATTGCAGTAGCACATCAATACAAACAAATACCAATAAGTATCACAATTATATGTTGTACCCTTTTCTGTCAGTTGAATAATCAATCAACTATTTGCTTAAACACTGCGGTTTCCACTAGAGGACTCACTGAGGTGATTTCTTGTAATAAATGGATGGAGTTGGGCTATTGTTCTTATTCATGCAGCTAATTGTGATTATAAGATGAACATCTGATTTATGTTCATCATGGGGTAGCTTTCAACTAGACTTCAATGTGACCTCTGAGGGGAAAACGACAATATACTGTAAATCTGTTGATGACAGAGTTTATCCTTAAAGAAGCCCTGAAATATTTCACAATTAACACTCTTCAGCTAAATTTCATCTGGCAAATATTTTTGAAGGATTGCATTTAAGTACTCCAAAAGGAGACCTTTTTTTTTTTTTTTTACAGTTTTTGTGCTTTTCTACAATGAATTAAGAAACGGTCTAGCAGTGTAACAAATGATCCTATTTCTCCTGCTTGAAGTGTGGCCTTAATTCATCAGTCTCACAGTGTCTGTGGCCTAATGACAAATCTCCACTGTGGGATGAACAACAATCTCACAAATTACAGATCTAAAGTAACTAGAGATTGTGATTTATGATCCCTGCATGTGATTAGAAACCCAGATCTTAAAAGAAACACCCATCTTGTGATATATGTTTGAAGAGGAGAAGGATTAGTGTGCTTTGCCTCACTTCATATTTCTTTCAAATCCAGCCCACAGTCCTTCAGGAGAGGCAGGGAGAGGGGAGATAAACCTGGCTGAGAGAGGCAGCGTAGCGTCACCCTTTCCTGTTATTATTCAAGACATGCTTGGCAGCCATCAAGGGAAGGAGTAACATCTTAGCCAAAGCCAGACAGAATCAAAATTAGTGCTAAGCTTCTTAAGAGCAGAGTATTCCAGGCACAGAGCACAGGCCACAAAAAACAATCTGACAGAAATCCACCACCCAAAACCTGCGTACACTAGTGTTTGGATACCAGCAGACATTATTATGGTGCCTGGCAGCACTACACATTGGCATTTCAGTGCAGCAGAAGGCTGTACTGGGTGGGAAGAAGAGAGGACGGCTTGTTTTGTTTTCTTTGTGTTGGTACATTTCATACCTAAGAATGTGGTCTGCAATGTTTATGACCTCTTCACAATATAAAGAATTTTTCATAGGGTATTTATGCAATAAAGGTCTTTCGGATTAGATTAATTACATTCAAGCAAGATAAAGATGAGATTAATTGCAAATGACCAGATCTTTGCATTTTCATCTGTTAATTATGGAGGGCTATAGAAGGTATGGTCTTTCCTTGTGATCACAGAAAAATTATTTTTGTTTCAATTTTGCAAGCTGTCACCTCATGATCATTTCATAAAACTCTAAGCTACAGATACAAGGTGTTCAGATTTATAACTTTGGAAATTTTGACAAATTTTGATTTTCAGTCAGTCCACTCTAGTGGACCAACAGTGAACCCCAGTGCTGATTTTTCAGGGTATGGATAGAGTCCAAAACATGGGAAATGATCATGGCCTATTACCTGTGATGCACTTTTATCTAAAGAGTATAAACTGGTCCACAAAAGAGACATGGTTTTCATTCAACAGATACATCTCAAATAAACTTGTTGTCCAGTTAGGAAGTGAGCTAGCTAAATGTTTAACCTTGTTAATAAATTATAGCAAGCTAGTTCACATGGAGTGCTGTTGTGACTGAAATACGTCAGTGACTGAACTAACTGACATCAATCAATCAGTCTTTAATTATCAAATGCAAAATGCATTTCAAAGTGTATTAAGACACTGACACTATATAAAATCTAGGCTAAAGATGGGTTTTTAGTCAACTTTAATATTTTTAACTCCTCTCAGGCCCTCTGGAAGGCTGTTCCAGCGTCTTGGAGTGTAATGAGTAAAAGCAGCATCAACACAGATTTTTGTTCTACTTCGTGGAACAGCTAAAAGAGAAGAACCAGAGCGTCTGAGTGGCCTTCCTGATTCAGAATTTAAAAGCATTTCTGATAAATAACCTTGTGCAGGGTCCTATAGACTGATAAAATAAATGCCAAAACTAATAGGCAAGCCAGCACCCTCTGATCTTCACACTTGTGTAGCAGAACTCTGGATTAATTTGAGCTATTTTATGCCCTTTGTTACACCAAAAGAACAGTATCACTATAGTCTAGCCTGCTACAGTACATATAAAGGCATGCACTAGTCTCAGTGTTAACCAGACAAAAAATGGCCTTACTTCAGAAATGTTCTTCCAATAATAAAATGCTGTTTTTGTGACACTTCACACATGCTTTGAAATTAAAAACCACTCCAAAATTTATTTCTGTTTCTGGGTAAGTCCCAGTGGATACAGTATCATTTAGAGGCCAGTTTTCCGCTCTGAGCCTTTGAACCAATGAACAGTGTGTATGTTTTATCCTGGTTTAACTGCAGAAAATTCTGTGACACCCAGATAATTCTGTCTGGTATACAGTTCTGGAGTGAGCTAATTTGCCTGGTGTCATCAGGAGACATATTGTCATAAGGGCGTCCAGGGTCTCTGGTGAAGGGAATGCATCAGGATCAGGAAATCTTGAACTCGAGATTCAACTCAGACATGAGCACTGGGGACTCGGCTACAACATTGCAGGCCAGACCCTCCCACAAGTCCATTCACCCAGCCAGGAGTTTCAATCACAGCGATTCTCACCTGTGGTTGATTAGGAGACTGTTATTTATTTGGCCCCTCCTGCTGCTGCACTGTGACCAGAGGATGTAGAGAAAAATACAGGGCCGGAGGTTACTGCATGTCCAGGAATGTTCCTGTACAGGGAATTGCTGCTTTACCTGACTGGTTCTAACCTACAAGCAGCCGGCCAGTGAAAATCCCACAGTGGTGAATGATCAGCTCATCAACGCTGGATTTCCCTGGAGCACAGTACCTGTATGTTTTGACTGCTTGAGGCCAGTGTGTCTGCAGCATGTGATGTATTGCTGGTTAACCAGTGGCTTAACGATCAATGATGTTATTGTCGGTGCTACGCTACCTGTTGGAATTAATTTCACTACTTTGGGACTGTATGTGGTCGTGTGGGGGAAGAAGCAGTGACCACCGGTTGAATTTACCGACCTTGGAGCTATTTGAAAGGGAGTGATGTTTCCACTACTCAGTGGGACTTAACAGTAAGTTTAATAAACACGTTGGATGTCTGTTAATGCATTGTTTCTGTAACATTAGAGAAAATAGTTGTAAGGCTGGAGAAGTTACTATTTCTGCATTATGCCAGTTAAAATATGGGGTTTCTCAACTATGCGCTTTGTTTAGAGTGTTACACATCTCTTTTCATCGGTACATACACTGTTGTTTACCTATCTATGGAGGAGACATTCAAATGAATTAATGCTGTTGCGGTTCGTTGTGCTGTCCACTTGCAACACAACACTGGCAGCCGGAGTTGTGCACGTTTACGAACTATCCTTTCATTTTTAGGAAAAGGCTCTTGGGTTTTATCGTTCTGAAATAATTACAGACTATTTGGAGTTATGAGGGATGCCAAGCTAATCTAGAGGGGATTTACCTAAAGCAGCTTTAAAACCAGTGGAGAAGACACCAGGCTGTTTTCAGGGTTGGTCAACTTGCGACACTTTGTCCACAGAGGGAGGTTGCGAGCCGATAGCCAAACCTTCTGGCCGGGTTGGTAGGTGGGAGCTCGGGAACAATGAATGTTGGCCCACTTTTTGTAAGCTTGGACCGAGCGGAGCAGGACTAGGCGGGCTCTCCTCCAAGCCCGGTGATATCTGCAGACCAGGGCTGATGCAGATGGCACATGAACCTCTGGGTCTAAACTGGGAAACAGGGGTGGAGAGTACCCATAAACACATTCAAAAGGTGACATACCGGTGGCTACTGAAGGAAGAGAGTTGTGGGAGTATTCCACCCAGGTCACATTATCTGCCCACAGTGAAGGATCATGGTGACATGAGAGATGCAGGCCAGTTTCCAGCTGTTGGTTGAGCCGTTCAGTCTGTCCGTTTGTCTGTTGGTCGAAATCTGAAGAGAGGCTAACAGAGATGCCCAGGAGCTGACAAAACTTAGTCGAGAACCAGGCCACGAACTGGGGACCCCTGTCAGACACCACATCCTTGGGGGAGACCATGTAGGCGGAACACGTGCTGGATGAGGAGTTGTGCAGTCTCTTTAGCTGAGGGCAACTTGGATAGTGGTACAAAGTGGACCATTTTAGAAAGCCTGTCTACAATAGTGAGTATGGTGGTATTACCTCAGGATGTGGGTAGACTGGTGACAAAGTCCATAGAGATGTGGGTCCAAGGTCTCTGGGGCACAGGAAGAGGCCATAACAGTCCCGCAGGTTTGCCGGTGGGAGTCTTGTTTTGGCACATTCTGGACAAGCGGCCACAAACTCCTGAACATCCTCTCTCACAGTCGGCCACCAGAACCACCTTTGCATGATGTAGCAGGTCTGTGCTACACCAGGACGGCAGGCGATCTTGGTGGCGTGACACCATTGCAGCACCTTGGTACGCAGTGCAACCGGGACAAACAGATGGTTGGTTGGACAGGTAGACGGACCCATTTCCGGCCCCTGGGCATTGACGACTTCCTGCTCGATGCTGAGCAGAGCAGCACCCACACGGGCAGACTGGGGCAAGATGTAAGCTGGCTCAGCGACCTCTTCCTCTCGGTTGTACTGGCGAGAGAGGGCATCTGCCTTGCCATTGTGGTGACATGGGCGGAAAGAGAGGGAGAAGTTCGTCAGAGGACGAAAAGATGAGAATGTCATCTAGGTACACAAACACAAATTTGTTCAGCATATCTCCCAGTACATCGTTTATCAGCTTCTGAAAATGAACGAAACGAATGCTGAATGGCATAACCAGATACTCATAGTATCCAGAGGGGGTATTAAAGGCAGTTTCCCACTCATCGCCCTCTTTTATCCGTACCAGGTGGTAGGTGCTTCTTAAGTCCAGGTGAAAATCCTTGCATCATGGAGTAGTTCAAAGGCAGAAGACATGAGCAGCAAAGCTGAAAAACCGCTGGTGCGTTGGTGCGACCGAATGGCATAACCAGATACTCATAGTGTCCAGAGGGGGTATTAAAAGCAGTTTTCTACTCATCGCCCTCATTTATCGTTACCAGGTGGTAGGCGCTTCTTAAGTCCAGGTGAAAATCCTTGCGTCATGAAGTAGTTCAAAGGCAGAGGACATGAGCAGCAAAGGATATCTGTTCTTAGCAATAATCTTATTGAGCCCACGATAATCTATGCAGGGTCTCAGCCCCCCATCCTTCTTCCCTATGAAAAAGAACAGCCGGGGAGGGGGAGGGACGGATCAACCCTGCCCTCTGAGCCTCCATAATATAGGTTGTCATAGCTCTGTGTTTTGGGACAGATAAGGAAAACAACAGACGACCCTAGGGGGCATAGTTCCTGGCAATAGCTCAGTCATAGGGTCTATGTGGAGGAAGAGAAGTAGCATGGGTCTTGTTAAAAACTTGACCTAGATCATGATACACAGAGGGTACTTTTTCTAGATCTGAGACTACTTCTGATGCTTCAGCTTTCTCAATCCGTTGTCGGACTGCCAACTGTAGACAAGTTTTAGCACAGTCTGCTGACCATTCAACCACTCGCCCTTTTTCCCAATCCATCCTCACCCCACCCTAACACCACCGAATGATGCTCTGACCGCATGACCAGAAACTGTATCATTTCTACGTGATTATCTATTGTCAGTGTGAGTGGAACAGACTGTGATGTGACATGATGCAAAAACTTGTCATTTAGTGAATGAACCAGAAGGGCAGGATCTACAGTGCAGAGAGGTATCTTATACTTTTGAATGAAGGCGGGGTCCATGAAACAAGCATCTGAACCGGAATCAATGAACAATGGCACTTTAATATCATTAGTATTGACAGAGAGCACAGCATGTACAACCGGGCGGGAGGGTGTTACACCTGTAATAGTAATGGCTCAGCAACGCCCTCCCTTTCGGGCTTAGCCTTGTTCTTTTAATGGACACAACTCTGCTCGGTGTCCTGAACCACCACAATACAAACACAGGTTATGTTTGAACCGGTGCTCCCATTCCTCTGGTGTTAACTTCGTCTTCCTGAGTTGCACTGGCGCCGGGAGGTCTGATGAGGCGCTCAGGTTGACATGAGGTTCTGGGCTAGCATGTGATGGTCTCCGGTTCAGTCAAGCGGACAGGCCCTGGTAAAAAGTATCCACCAATGCTGGCTCATTCCACTCGCTGGCCGTTGCTGTGGTGCGGAAAGCTATAATATAGTCAACTGCAGACTGAGAACCCTGTGACAACGTCTTCACCGAAGGGGAAGTGGCAGATTCATAACATGACGGATCAAAAACCCGGGTGAGTTCAGCTCCGAATCTGGCAAAAGTGTTACAGCAGTCCGTTCTTGCCGTCCATTCAGCCGTAGCCCATTGTCTAGCTCGGCCAGTCAGTAGCGACAAAATGTAAGCCACTTTTGCCCATTCGGTGGGAAACGCTGACAGCTGCATTTTGAACAAGATCTCACACTGTGTGAGAAACGCCTTGCTCTCTTCCATCTCTCCTCCGTACCGTTCTGGTATAGACAGTCTGGGCTCCTGCACTGCTGGAGTTAGGGCAGCACCTGCTCCAGCGGCAGCACGACTGGCTTCCTCATGACGTAGCCGGTGTAGATCAGCTTGAATCTGACCCAGGGCTGCTCCCTGGAAAGCTAAGGCCTGCTCCATCTTAGCTCTCCAGTCAGTGTGCTGCTCGCTGGCTGAGTCCATATTGGCCAGATTGTACTGTCAGGGTTGGCCAGTAAAGCTACCAACGTAGTTAATGGCAGACTCAATTGTAATGCCAGACGAAGGTGAGTGACTAGTTCTCTTTCATTACTCACAGTAAGGGCAGACACTGCAATAGTCTAAAAAACACACTCCAATTCCAATAACAGTCCAGGTTCAATATCAGCAAATACACACAGCCAAGTAATCCAAAAACGGGAGGTCAGGGAGGGAAGTCCGAAGGTCAGTACACAGAAACACAATCAGAACCAGGAGGGCAAGGCGGTGATCGGTGGTCAAGGCAATCCAGGGTCAATAAACAGGAATCACAGGAAACAAGAAGAAACGCTGGAAAGTCTACACGGAGTCAAGAACAATCTGGCAGTCTCCTGGTGGGAGGACGCTGCCTAAATAGGGGTGAAAACAGGTGTAGGCAATGAGCACTGATTACCGTAAAGAGTCCATAGCTGAGATGAAATAAGAACAGGAAGTGGTGACAAAATAAGAGCCTGAAACTGGATGCAGTAGGACAGAACCATGACAGCTGTAGGGAGAAGTTAACTATAGCAAGAGTGTTTTTTGATAGAGAACTAAAATAGGTTTAAATCAGGTAAGACCTGTGCCAAAGAAACAAGTGGAGGGCTTAATTTTTGTTACCATTTTCCTGAGTTACTGCATCAACCAGGTTAAAACATTCATCACGACATGTTTAATACAAGAAACACAGGCACTGTAATTTATTGCTCATTCCCACATACACCATGCTGCTACTAGACCACCAAATTTGTGATTGAAATGATCTCCAACAAATACACAATTTCCACTAGTTTAAGTAATGTTTTCTGAATCTGCAGTGTCTGGTTGTTTTAGGAAATATCCATTTTTTAAAAAGATTAAACTATATATTGTATGTTTTTACAGATTTATTTCTTCAGTTAGAACCAGTGGGATTGGGGATGACAGCTACAGACAGGATAGGAAAATTGTAAGGTATTGAGAGACAAACTTATATATTGGTTTAGTTTCTTAATGGAACACATTTTTGACAGTAACAAACATATAGAATATCCCTGGCCTTATCTTTAGGAATCAAACACTGACTTTTTGGAATAATCTGTATTTCCATATATGTTACAAACCTATACATCTGTTTCTTTTTTCCCTTTGGTCAGTAGCAACAACTGCACCAGATCAGGTAGGTTGGCTCCTCTAAATAGTGAAAATTAGTAGCTTGAAGCAGTTTGCATGCACAGACACGCTCCTCTCAGCTGTTCAGAAGTTGCAGAATCACCTTTGCATGAAGTCAGCAACATTTTGGCATGACTTTGGCAGGTCAGCACAAAGCAACTTGTCAGCCTGTATACCTCTGATATGTATATGGCTACATACGTAAGTACCAAAAACAGAAAACTAAAGAAAAGTGAAATCCTTAACTGCGTTCCAAACAAATCCAGATAGAAGTCTATGCAGAAGTGGCAAGCAGTTTTTGCTTTCTAGCTTGCTCGCTGAGCTGTTCATTCTGCCCAGTCATTAAACTGCAACCAAGCAAGCTGAATGCTAATCAGCTTTCCACAACAACACTTGTATTGCATGTCAGACGCAGTGTTCAAAGTTTAAGTGATTATATTTGGACTGAAACATTTGCATACAGTGCTCTGTTGACCTTTGGTATTATTGTCTGTCTTGTCACTGAAGGAGCTGGTAGTTCCTGTGGTTAGTAATAGGCCAGTAGTTGAACTGGTCCTGCCCCAGCTATCTCCGGGTGTGTCCACTGTCAAGATGGAGGCAGCCTATCCAGGTGTCTGCTCCTCTGCCCCTTCTTTTCTGTGATACAGTAGCTGGTTAGGGACTCCTTTCTTTGTTTCTATTCAGCTAAACTTTCATCTCACATTAATTGATTTCTTGTTAATGGTAAATATTCAGTGCTCTAACTTAAACATATCCTTAAATACAACCAAAATCATCTCAGACTTAAGATTAGAGTACTTTGTACTCTAACTGTACTCAAGTTCAATTATAGTTTGTCAGGTTCAGCCCTACTGGTATGCTAATGTTAGATTGATAAGTGATGCTATTATAAATATGCTAATGTCAGCACACATAATTTTAGCAAATATGAGACAGTGCAGGTCAGACTTTTGACAGCACTACAGAAGCAGCTACAAGGCGAGTCAGATGTTCTCGAAAGGCCAGTGTACTGTGATCTTTTTATTGTGGCAACAGGAAAAGTAAAGTGTAATCCCATATATATTCATTCACTGATTTCTGGATTTATTTATACCACATGTATGTCTTCCTCCACTGTTTTATTGTTTTAAGCCGCAGTCAGGATACCAGTATAATAGAGCTCTTTAACTGATGGAGCTGCCAATTTTCTTGTGTGATAAGGTAGGAGCAATCCTCACACAGTACTTCTTTCTAGTCTGAGGTTTAGATAAAGCCACATTGACATTGATATTTATAAGATCATCAACTTACTCTATAGATTGTCTAAGATTAATAATCATGACGCATATAACCAAGACACAGCATTTCATTTTATAGAGCATTCAACATATCCGTTCATCCATTGCCAAACTGGGAACTTGATGCCATGATTGTCCATCAGTCACATTTAGCGCATGCAGCAAAGTGCAGATGATGCGTACACAACACATTTGCGAGCCAAAACTAAGGATGGGAACAGGGACGGGGATGTCTCAGTCAGGTTTTTTGGCCCCGGTCAGGATCTGAGTCCTTTACTGGAGCCTGACTGCAATACTTACATTTACGTAAAGAATGCCCTCCAAATTTAGCTTTTTCAGTGTTGCATTCTCACACACCCATGCACTCACAATGCTTTACAGACAGATGTCGAAAGGACGGGCTAGTTGGACTCAAACAGTTTGTTTACAAAAATTCTATTGTAATTCACAAGTTTGCTTTTAGCTCAGTTAGTACAATTAGCTAAAATTAGCTAATACTGATTTAGAGGTGAAAAGGAGACTTCAGCAAGTTCACCGCAGGCAAAGCGGCAAAAATGTCACATTTTGGCAAGTTTGTGTTCTACTCGTTCAGTGAGCGTTTCATAAATTGCCCTCTCATCTCTGCTCTTTAGGTAGAGGGACACTCCAATGTAGAGTCAGTCATAGAGGCCCCCAGTTCCGCATAGTCTCGTGGCAGTAGAGTCGTAATAAAGAAGGATATGCGTTTGATCAGTTTTATTTTAACTGATATCGATCCTATAACACATGCCCAGGTGTCAGCCCAGGTACTGATCCTCAGGATCAGCTTAGACAGGCATCAATAGTGACCACATCTAGAAGTGTTCAATAGCTGTGTAATAAAACCATAATAAATAAGCTTTAACTATGTATAAAGTAATATGGGGACAGTTTAAAAGCCTCTTCAATTTGTGTTAATTTATACATGTTAACACATAACAGACAAATTTAGATGTGAATTTTAAAATTCTACTTCCATTTGAATTTTTACATTGACTTTCATAAACAGCACTCCAAAGAAGTTAAACTGTTGTATAAGTGCTCCCTTGGTAGATTTAGCATGTTAACAGTCAGAGCATGAATGTTTGTGGAACCACACTGAGGTGTGAATGCTTGGTTGTAGCATGAGATTTATCTGGAAATATTGTCAAAAAGCAGGACACAGACCATAAAACTATCAAATCAAACTTTATCTATATAGCACAATAAAATATACACATTGGATCACAGTAAAACATTAAGATTTAAAACTTAAGATAGTAATGAAAATGGAAGCGACTGTGGTTCAGTGGGTAGAGCAGTCGTCTCCCAACCGGAGGATTGGAGGTTCGAATCTCGGTGCCTGCAGTGTGCCTGCAAAATGTCCTTGGGCAAGACACTGAACCCCCAAGTTGCCCCCAATGGTTAAAGCCATCAGTGTGAGTTGGTGCTGCAGATGGCTCCCTCGGTTCTGTACTGGAAACAAATTCTTTGTGTGTGTGTAGCATGCGTGGCCAAAATTATTATCCTTAAAATAAATCAATGGTGCCAACAGAAACATGTTACCTTCACCACAGTTCTTAGGGTATGGCAAATAAATACATTCTAAGAGGAGGAAAAAAAAGTCACAGCTACTAAGATTTATAAGCCAAAGGAAATAAGTTCATTTTTAAAAGTGTAAAAAAGTCAGAACAGGATCGTACACTAAGAAGTAGTTTATTGCACAATTCTGGGGGCCGCATTGGCAGCGGTGCCTAGATTTGCTGTGGCATTCAATATGATGGTCATGAGGGCCAAAAAACCCACTGTGGACTCTGTTTACCTGCAAGGGGGCACAATGCTAAACCCATGCTTAAACTCCAAGCACAGAGTGAATATGAGCACGTTCAATAGTGTTTTGCAATTTTGGTGACCACATACTCAGTGCACTTTTGTGTGCAAGCAGAGCTGTCGCCTCACAGCAAGAAGGTTCCGGGTTTGAGCCCAGGCTGACCCAGGGCCTTGTCTGCATGTTCTCCCTCTGCCTGCATGGGCTCTCTCCGGGTACTCCAGCTTCCTCCCACAGACATGCAGCTTAGGTTAATTGATGACTCTAAATTGCCCGTAGGAGTGAGTGTGTGGTTGTTTGTCTACATGTCAGCCCTGTGATAAACTGGCGACCTGTCCAGGGTGTACCCCGCCTCTTGCCCAGTGTCAGCTGGGATTTGCTCCAGCTCCCCGTGACCCTGTTCAGGATATTATATGAGATATACTGCTATATGAGAGGAGAGTTTCTATCCCTATATCTTATTCTCCTGCCAGTTATGTACCACATTCTTATAGTGAAAACTGTAGAATGTAGAAGTACTGCACTTAAATATTCACTTCAGTCTGCTAATATCACTGACTGGCATTTATGCATGGAAGAAAGAAAATCTCTGGTCCTGTAATCAAGAGCAATTATACACTGTAGGGTAACTTACTGACAGCTGCATCCAGTGCACGAAATCCATGGGGATCTTGCATGTAACCTTACAAACATTTCACTGTTTTTTAAAATGATACAATAAATCATATTGTAATCACTGTGTTTATGGTGGAACTGAAACTTGTGGTCCACCACAGCTGCTTTCAAAGCTGATCAAACCACAACAAAATGCAAACCAGAAACAACGTTCATCCCTGTGGTAGTTGTAAAGCTACTGTATGTCTGTGTGAAACTTGTTTGTTTGAAGAAACTGTGCCTGAACAGTGACAGCTGCCACAGTGAGATCAGACTGACTTTACCTGCCGCATAACAGGACTAATCAGGACTTGTGCAGTGTTTGTTATTTATCTTGGCTTATGAGCTGCTTTCACATGTTATTATGTGTAATTTTTTAATGTGGATTTGGATTCCCAAATACTGGCTGCAGATTACCTCTGGCTGTGTGCTGTAAGTAGGCTACAGATGGTGCTTCCTGATGTGCACCAACACTGAGCATATTCATATCTCTACAGAACTGTCATTTTGAGAGATATGTGGTGTATCTACCTGCATACATTTTAGTTTTGTTTGGCTAAAAAGTGGTATAAATCATTTAGCTCTCACTTTACTGACTGGTAATTCAGAATCGATAACCTTAGCTGACTGTAACTAACTTGTATCGGACCTTTAGAGCTGGTCGAGGAGTAACAGACTAAAAAAATGACTCTACACCCTGATCTCAGCTCTCAGTCGGGGAGCTAATGCTAGCTAGCAGCTGTCGGCAGATGACACAAACACTGCAGACTCAATTTCTGTCCTCTCTGTGCTCAAAGTATACACTAAAGTGGCCGTTTGGACATTGTTGAAACATCAGTTGAAACTACTGTGTGTAGTTGTGTGGGATAGTTTTTATTTATTTTTTTTTACTTAAAGATGTATGTAGTGTATATCTCTGTGATGGATAATGAGCATGATCTTCCAAAATAGTGCATTTACCCAAAGTTCAATACGGCATGATAACAACTTCATATACTGAAAACTAGCTTATTTATCTTATTTAAAAATAATCTTCTTGATATGCAGTAAATTTAAGGGTTAATTTTAAGTTGGTGTGTCCATTAAAATACATTTGGGTACCTGACCTCATGCTTCCCAGGGTATTTCCCAGGAAAATTGCAAATGCACCTGTGAATGCAATAAGAGGTGGTCTGAGCAGGGGTTATCGTTTTCACTATTTCGACTCTAAACAAGCACAAAAATTGCACTGAACTGCCTAATCAGCATACACCTGGCCTGAACTGCACCTCTCCTCCCACTTCAGTGTAAGCACATTCATTTATGGCAGGAAAACACTGTAATGGAGGTTGGCTAGACACAGGCCGCCTTTTCTGCACTCTGTCGAGACGCTCTTTTTAAAAAGCACCCGGGGGCAACAGCAGACAACCACAGATTAGAACACGAGATCACTAGCATAACAACCCTACTAACCCATGAATTATATAACTCCCATCAAGTGGGCATTATGGGGGATCCCGCCAGGCGCT
The DNA here is from genome assembly GCF_001952655.1 of Monopterus albus. Taxonomy (NCBI): domain Eukaryota; kingdom Metazoa; phylum Chordata; class Actinopteri; order Synbranchiformes; family Synbranchidae; genus Monopterus; species Monopterus albus. The sequence goes on from NW_018127923.1 coordinate 2,366,767, forward strand.
TCCCCTTCAGGCATTCTGCCCCCAGCACTACACACACCCCACTTGGCTGGTTAATTGTCCTCAGTAACCATAGTGTTGGGGTCAGCCTTCACTGGAGCCAAGGCCTGCTTGGCGGCTGGTGGAGGGGGAACTGGAGCCTGTGACTGGCTTCCATTGTGTTACTCTCCCCCTTCAGTTGAAGCCAAGGGCCAGTACATATGTTGTCCCTATAAAACATCACCCGGTTCCGCTTACTCGGTCCCACCCCAGATCTGACGGTCTTTTCAGCACAGTACAAAGTCCGACCCACTAGCTTGTTGACTGTGGGGACAAGCCCTTCTACTGTTCAGGGCTGCACGCCCACACCAGCCTGGCTTGGGCAAAGTTCACTCCTTTGCAGTGAGCATCCTGGGCCTGTGTCTGGCAGGGGCCCCACATCCATTGGAGTCTTGAATGTTGGCCAGCCTGAACCAGTGCTCAGTGATGCAGCTGACAGCACTCACTTTGAGTCTCCTCTCTCCCCACATCTTTGCACTCTTGCCAGTGACCGTGGTGATGCGGCACTTGGTGGCCCTCCAACTCCAGGGTCTTGGCACTTTGGTGCCTGGCACTGTCCTCTGGTGTACCGGGGAGGCGGTGGAGCCCGTGTTCACCAAGGCGCAGCACACAGTGCTGTCAAGTTCGCAGTCCAGGTACAATCTGTGTGTCTAGCCAAGGTGGCCAACCCACAGCTGTGTCAGATCAGAGGTAGATGAGTTGTCCGAGGGTACTGGCTGTTGTGGCAGACACCAACAGAACAGAACATAGGAACACTAGCATGACATCCTCGCCAACCCTGAATTATACACCTGCCGCCTAGTGGGCATTATGGGGGACCCCACCAAAGTGTCTCTCTACCCCCAACACTACAATACCAAACACACCAAAAAAAGTAGACATGCGCCTGAGGAAAATTGCATAATGATTGTGAATAATGACTGCAATAAAAAAATTTAATAGAACAAAGTACATAAAGGTACCCTGAAAATGTAAAATATACGTACATTCAGTTTATTAGATAGGACACACAAAGCTAAAATTAAAAGTCTAGTCCAACAGTCTTACAATAAATCCTTCCTTATAAAGGCAATAATGTTCAGTTTGTGCACAAACTGTTGTAGAGAGGTGTTGATTCAACTGTATGATTGTTTTAGAAGACATATTTTGTACTGTTATTGCTCTGTACTGCATTATACAATCAATGTGCCAAATTTGATCATTAAAATATGGTAGAATAATAATAACATATGTATTTGATATGATTAATGTCTGTTATGGTGTGTTTTTTCTTTGGTAGAGGTTGTTGAGAGGATTTCTCCACCTACACCTGTAGAGATTCTCCCATCCAATGCAGGCCAGGACATTGCCCCCACTCAGTCAGTTGGTAAGATGAAAACATTTTTATTCTTTCTTTCTTTTTATTTCCTTTCTCATGTACCATTAAAATGTAAAAATTCTTATAGCTAGTAAATACCTTAGTCATTTGTAAATTTGTTACAGGAAACATAAACAGCAAGTCACAACTTGTAGCTGTTTAAAAAAATAGTTTTTTGGGGCAAAAAATATAATGAACATAAGTGCCAATACTTTGTTCATTTGTAGATAATTGTTTTATTTTTATATGCATAGATTTAGAAATACGTTCCATTACTGTGGTTCTGTAAAGAGTCTTAAAATGTCTTAAATACGGTTTTGATATGTCTACTTATCATCTTAGGTTAAAATATTAGGTTATTTTAAGTTCACATTATATTTATATCTCATTAATTTGTGCTTTTATGCATTTTTAGGAAACTGTTCAGGTGGTAAAGTAGTGCTGCCTGTGGTACATTGGTTCCATGATGTACAGTATTTCTGTCAGTTCGAAATCATCATGCATTGCATATCATTCATTATTCCTGCACTCAACCATTTGAGCTACTTTGTGGTACATGATCTGAACTTGTGGTACTTTTATATTAAGCACTTACCTTGTGATACATTAATGGTGTATTGTGCTTTCTTGCAGCTCTTCATAATATTTTCTGAGAACCATTATTAGTTTTGTAACTGCTGCATTTATACTCTTTATCTTCTGGCCCAGATGTGGATGAATGCCTGGTGAACCCTTATATTTGTGGCCAGGGGATTTGCTACAACACAGCTGAGGGCTACACCTGCCACTGTGATGATGGATATCACCTGGATGATGCTCAAACCACCTGTGTAGGTGAGAAGTCTAATGGATATAAACAGTTATTGAGGCCAAAGGTCATCTTGTGTACGTCCTTGTCAGCAGTGTGTAGCAGAAACGGGAACTCAGGTCCCACATAAACAGACTTCAGACTTGCATCTTGTACCTATTTGACTGTACTGCATTATTTTCTTGTCCTTTTCTCCTTGTTCTGGGCAGCAGTTTGCCAAATAGTGTCATCAGACCTTATACATCCAAGCATTGGACAGTTACACCGTTGAAGTGGGTATTCCCCCAACCATAGGGGCAACTATTGAGCAAATTGCTGTGTGGCACATCAAAATGAGAAGAAGATGATGACAAACTAGTGCGGACTGGGTCTGCCTTCTATTGTAATGCACACTGGCTGACAAAAAATAAAAACAAAGGTTCGAATAGAAGAGCCTCAGCCAACTGCCAGGCTTCACAGTTAATAATATAATTGATCAACTTTGAGGGGGCGGCTCTACAGAATAATATAAATACCTTATAACAATACAATTCAAAATGATCATACAGCAAAATCAAGACCTGTCTGAAAGAGTTTGAACACAAAGTGAACATTAACACCTTAATGAAAGAGGATTTACTGCAGGACTGCTGGATTAGAATGCATTAATTTTAGCTAAACTGACAGAGTGTATTGCGTCATATCACAGGGTAAATATCTAAATGTTTTGCATTCAGGCTCAGGTTTGCCTTGAAAATGCACTGTCTATGTACTATTTGTATTTACAGTAGATTCCGTTTCCGTATTTATTTACAGGTTCACTGAATTTAACAATGAAAAAGTTAGATTGTCTGTGGCAGCCCAAAGGGGCATAGTATCAATACAAATCCACTATTGTATTAAGATAGACTTTATAAAATGTGAATATATCCTTTACGTTCTTCAGTCTTCTGCAATTATGGGCCCACAACATGTTAGCATTTGCTCTGGTTGAGACAAAAAATAAAATAATTCATTTTATCAATGTGTGCATGTGTGTATTCAGGACAGCCTGGCTTTGTTACTGGGGCCTGTGTTCAGTAGACGCAGGTGAATGAACAGGGCAGTTAAGGTAGTCAGGATAATTGAGCTAAGTGAGGACTTTGGCATCAGTGGCATATAAGTCTAACCTCCAGCCTGTTTGATTCTTTTTAAGGACAAAGTTTACACAGCAGAGACAGTGTGGTGCTTTTTTTGATGCATTTATTTTCTGAAATTATTATCAAAGCCTCAGGTACAGTGCTGTGCTATGAGGTGGGTTTGGTGTTGTGGCTACAGTCAGTATTGCAGGTCACGTGACATCCAATGGCCAATAAAGACTTTCTGCCTTACACAGTCATTACAGAGGCAATGGTACTTAAATTATGAATATGTTGTTCTGAACTTTAGATACACACTATTACATTTTGTAAAGTCTAGAAGAACTGTATAACTTTATTTTTATATGATGTGGTTGTGCAGGGAGCCAACAGGAAGTCAAAAGTCAGCTCGACCAGAGGAAGTCTGTAATACACTGCTCTAAACTGGCTTGACCAGATATTAAATGTAGTGCATGTGCTCTATGGGCCCAAAAATCATTAAGCTTGCAGAGGCCTGAAAAACCTTCTTGTTTACACTCTTAGTGAGCAGCTTTCATTGGGATGAAAAGGGTGCCATCTTGGAATGGGTTTCAGTTCTCTCAGTGCATCCATCATAATTATACTTTCTAGTGGGCAAACTAAGTAACACATCACACCAGCAATAAGATACTGTCCCAATTTTTCTTAGTATGACAAATGCTCTGATGTTGGTTCGTTTTATTACAGAATGACAAACATGGTCATTAGCAGCCACAGTTGCATAAGGGTTTAGAGCACTGGCTTTAGGATTAGCATCGGTTCAGTTCTAAACTAATACTGTCTTATATTGTGTGCTCTGCTTTGTGTGTCCAGATGTAGATGAATGTTTGGAAAGCCCATCTTTATGCTTTGGTGGTCACTGCAGGAACACAATGGGCAGCTTCCTGTGTTCATGCCAGCAGGGATTTCTTGTCAATGAACAGGGAACCAGCTGTGTTGGTAAATACTCATAATTCATGCTGCTGATATTCTGATGTTTCTATGAAAGACTCTTTTACATACTCTGTGTTTTTTTTTACTTTTTGTACAGACATTTTCTCATAGATAACCCCTTGCATTTTACAGCAGAAAATTCAGAGTCCTGAATTTGGAAAAGTCTGCTTTCTGTCTAAAATGAAACGCTTAAGACTTTCATAATCTTTTTACTGAGTTGGTGTGTTTGAGAGACTCATACAATACTGAAATCTAACTGTCATTTTGTGACATTGACCTGTCGAGGGCAAACTATGGGTATCTCTTCACATCCATCCATCTAGTTTTAGTGAAAATGTATTTTCTTTTTATTCTTGGTAAAAAGGCAAAACGTTTCTTTATTCCACCACCATTAGGCTGTCCCTTGAGCTTTAAAAGTAAAATATTTGTGCTATATGATTATTTATTTCCATAACATTTATTTGGCAGTCAGGCAGCAGCTGTTGAGAGGATGAATTTTCTGGAACCGAGTCTTGTATAAACTTAAATTGTATGAACACACATTTCATTTCCAAACAAAATGCAACATTAAGCACTGGAAACTATGGGGGATATTTATTAAGGTTTTGTGGCTCATTTTCTGGCACAAAACTGTGAAAAGTCTGTGTGAAGAATTTGCCCGTTGGGTCCCTCATTTACCAATGCTGTGACACAGGGAACTCACTGATCATCAGTGCTGGTAAATATGGCTCTAAACTGAAAAATTGTAGTGCTGCAGTATTTTTCAACAGGCTTAGTAAATACCCCACCCCCCACCCCCCAATGGTCAGCACTTGGTCAAGCTCTGAACTTGAAAAAGTGCATATTTATAATAGAAGTAGTTTTGGACACCAGCAACCACACTGTTACCAGCATCTGCACCACCCACCTCCCTGCTTCATCCACCTTATTGGGATATAAATATGGGACACTCTGTCATTATGTGGTTTCCTGTCATTTCAACAGAGCTTTCACCACCCACCAAAATGATACCGAATTAGGCCTGTGAGAGCAAAAAAGACTGATGGTTATTTCCCCAGAGCTACAATAAAAATCTCTTTTCTCCCACTGCGGAGGATGAGGGATCAGATCGGTTTCTTTGAGAGGTTCATATACATGCAGATATGCAACCAAGGTATCTATTAATAAGATTAATACAAAAACAGGCTCCGGAGTAGGAGATTTTGGACATGTTTTGAAATCCTTAAACAGTGTGCTGCAAAGTCAGCTAACCAGATTTTCCTCCCATACATATTTGGCTACTGAATCTGTCTGCACTGGAGTTATTATATAAAGTACTACATTTTTAAAGAGTGAAAGCCACCATTCAGTCAAAGCTTCAGGTTTGCCAGCTGTAATGTATCAAACAGCTGAATATAAAAATAGATTCACCACAGTCACATAGTCATACTTACAAAGGAAGTTTAGACATGGTGATACATGGCATACCATGTACCACACAAGGTGAACAAGCTGAATCTAATGTAGTCCTGCCATAGATCTCGCTCATCATGGAGTTCTTGTCACCTGGAGCTGGCTTTATAAGCCGTAAGTACTTTGGAAAATAAACCTTTTGTTTGATGTTTCCTAAAAACAAGAGATAGTTCATGAATGCAAACTCCTGCTCCTGGTGTTGTATCAAAGGTGGACAGCACAATGAGCCACAACAGCATTAATTGATTTGAATTCCTCCTGCATAGATAGGTAAACAACATTGTATGTACCGATGAAAAGAGATGTGTAACACTCTAAACAAAGTGCGTAGTTGAGAAACCTTATATTTTAACTGGCATAATGCAGACATAGTAACTTCTCCAGCCTTACAACTATTCTCTCTAATGTTACAGAAACAAGGCATTAACAGACATGCAACATGTTTTTTTTTTAACTTTCCATTAAGTCCCACTGAGTAGTGGAAACATCACTCCCTTTCAAGTAGCTCCAAGGTCGGTAAATCCAACCGGTGGTTGCTGTGTCTTCCCCCACACGATCACATACAGTCCCAAAGTAGTGAAATTAATTCCAACAGGTAGGTAGCACCAACAATAACATCATGGATCGTTAATCCACTGGTTAACCAGCAACACATCACATGCTGCAGACACATTGGTCTCAATCAGTCAAAACATACAGGTACTGTGCTCTACGGGAAATCCCGTTTTAATGAGATGATCATTCCCCGCCGTGAGGGCTTCACAGTCTGGCTGCTTGTAGGTTAGACCCGGTCAGGTAAAGCAGTGAGTCCCTGTACAGGAACATTCCTGGACATGCAGTAACCTCAGGCCCTGTAGTTTTCTCCACATCCTCTCATCACAGTGCAGCAGCAGGAGGGAAAATATATCCACAAAACCAGGAGCAGTCAAAAAAGGCTGCTTTTACAATGGCACCGGTGGATGTCAGGCAAACTCACATGAACATGCAACTGCCTGGAGATTATGACCATTCAAGTAAATCCTTAAACTACCACATAATACTTTGTTTTGTTAGAAAAAAGTCTGTAAACCAAGTTGCTCCTGCATAGAAATACTAGAACATACCTACACTTTGTGGGTGGCTGTGGCTTACGAGGTAGGGCAGTCGTCTCCTGACCAGCAAGTTGGTGGTTTGACTTCCGGTCTCCCCGCATTGCTAAGTGTCCCTGAGCAAGACATTGAACCCCGAATTGGCTTGACTAGCGCCAGTGCGTGGCAGCCTGTCGTCATCGGTGTGTGAATGTTGTGTGTGAATGGGTGAATGGTGTATGATCTCCTGTAAAGCGCTTTGGCCAGTGCAACACACTGTGAGAAAGTGCTATATAAAATACAGTCCATTTACCATTTTACACTTCATTTTTGGAGCTTTAGGACATGTCTAAGATGATTATTCACCATTGTAACATTGCAGATAAGTCAAAAAAACAAGGAAAAGCACCATGAACTCTTTAAGCCAGGGCAATAATCCAGTTACTGATAATGTAACACAACACACAAATGTTAAACAAAGCTTGAATTATTGAAAGTAGTAATACGATACAAAAGTAGAGTAAAATCATGACTATGCCTGGTCAATACCAAAACAAACACATTAGCTTTAGATACTAATGCATCCAGAAAGAAGAAAGCCACATCTGAATCGCAAACCCTGCTCTCTTTGTTTCCATCTCTCTGTGATAAAAAAAACACTACCTCTTCGGTCTGGCAGCCACAGCTTGTAGCTGCCGAGAGCTCCTCCAATGCTGTCTGTTTGAAATGATTACTCAGGGTTTGAAAAATACTTCTTACAACCTTTGCTAGGTGGCAGGCGGGGCTAATTTATGCACAGTACTTTTACAAATCAGTTTAGAGAAGCTGTACTGTAGGGCTGTAAGTAACAGATTGTCATGGAGGGGACACTTTAACCCAGAGACACCACATCCTCTATAATTTTAACCTGATTTGTCAGACAATGTGAAAATCTTAGTTAATGCATCTTTGCTATATGAAAATACTGAGTGAAAGTCAGCAAAATATCCTAAAAATATTAAAAGTATAAGAAGGACATTTATAATTAAATTGCATATATGAACACATCTTGCACCACTGATCAACACACACCCCTGTGGTGTTGCGATTGTAATGTGTGATATCATTATCTAATGCTATTTCCATCATATGGTCGTTTAGATATATTACTTCCTTGTGATTGTAATTACTGTAAAGATCACAACTGTCAAGTGTGTGTGTTTGTGTTTTTTTTTTGTTGTTGTTGTTGTTGATCCAACCGAACACATTACATTCTGGATCTATACATCTTTCAGTCCTTGCATAATAGAAAGAAGATAGAAGTCCTTGCATAATAATGCCAGTATACAATATATTTTCAGTGTAACACTGGAGCTCATGATACTGGATCAACAAATTATGAAATTTCAGTATTTACAATTGATTTCTGTGCCACATAAAAACCGTTTAATTATTAAAAGCCACACAATAGTGCAATTTTATATTAACATAATATTGATCAATTATGATATAACATTTGAATTACTCTGTTTGAATTTACCATAAGTGTTTAGCCCTCCATAACTTAACTAGATCAGCTCTCAGTACTGTGCACCATTCAGACTATAAGTCAGAATCCTCACTGCTTCCTCATACATGTCATTTGTACAAGCAGTTTGTTCATTATTATTTACAAATAGACTTTCTAACACTAACATATATTATTTATTAAGAGCATTGGCTGCACTTGGCACACTTTATATCTACTTTATCTAGTATTATGCAATTAAAATGCTCAGAAATGTGAGAAAAATCAGTTGCTTTTTGTTGATATAGTTGTTCCACTACTTGTGCTGTTTCAGATATAGATGAGTGCCAGGATCAGTCGGTCTGTACCAGGGGCCACTGCATAAACACTGAAGGCTCCTTCATCTGTCAGTGTGGGCCTGGCTTCAAAGTATCAGCGACTGGGGACCAGTGTGATGGTGTGTGATATGTTTATTGAGTGATTTTCCAAACAAGTAATGTTGTTGGTTTTAGGGGCACAAAGTCTCAAAATCCAACTCATTCAATTCAATGCATAACTGATATTGGTTTCCACACCTCATCTCTGCCTTTTTATCAGTTTCATTTAATAATATTCCTTAAAAGTGTTTACTCCAGTAGTGTGTCACCCTCCTTTTTGTTGTGGCCTTTGAGTGGGTCACAACAAAGTGGGGGCTCTTCCGGGATTTGAACCCAGGACCATTCACAATCACTAGACCTGGAAATGCTAGGAAAACACACACAGCCACACTAGAAACACACACAGACATATACACTATGCAGACACACTGAGGAGGGACCACTACAAAATAAAAGAATGGATTTTCATTCATGGAGGTTGTAGTGACTTGCAGTATGGAGTTTTCATGATTTCATGACATTTCTATATTTCAACATTTAACTTTCATTTTGCTTTGCTTCATACCTGGTCTTTGGCTAAGGACAAACACTGTTCTATTAAGTGGACAGGATTTCTAATTACTTAATATTGTAGAGATATTGATCAGGGGTGCACTCACTTTTCTTTAATACTGCACATCAGTTTGGAAAGAGATTCATGAACCTACTCTATGAATCACTTAATCAAAAGGGAGATAAAACTAGTTCATTTAATGCTGCACTGTGTATGGAAGCGCATGTTCTTTTATTGGACATATTGGACTGTGTGATGCTCTTCAGACAGTGACATAACAACCCTAAAAGAAAATAAATCAGTGTACTGCTTATACGTCATCAAGCTTCAAATCTACCCATGAAAACATTTACAGAAGCTTTGTCTTACAGTAGTAGTAACTTTCAACATGTAAACATAATCAAGACATAAGGATATAGTCATTCCTGTTTTAAAGAATACAGTGTCATTATTTCACCAGGTATTTGTTTCAACCTGAACAACCTCCCTCACAGGACTTGTGTGTGTATGTTTCAGATGTGGATGAGTGCGTAGACGAAGCTAGGCCTTGTGAGGCTGTGGGGGAGTGTGTAAACAACATAGGCTCCTATACCTGTACCTGCCCTCAGGGATACCAGCAGATCAACGGCACCAGCTGCAGAGGTGAGTGCTAGAGTAGGGACACATCCCCTCACCACCAGATGTGTTTAGTGATGCAGAGTATGTAGCGCTGCTTGGATAGTTGATCACACACATGCTCAGACCTCTCAGTGGGTTTCTGTCTGTTTTGTCCCAGATGTTGATGAGTGTGTGGATGAGCCAGAGCTCTGTTCCCCCCATGGCACATGTTTAAACACGGAGGGATCCTATCTGTGTGTTTGTGAGAGTGGATTCACTGCCAACCTTGACACGCCCTCCTGTGATGGTAAGATGCAGCTATATAGAAAAACATCCACCATGCATTACATGGGTTTCATAAAGTAGAAGAGTATTCAAATGGGCACAAATCTGGATACATCTCCTTGTCAGTTTCATTTAATTCTGACATTTTTTGTTAACTAATGTGTTGAAGAGACTATACAGGTTCTCTATTCACCCCTTGGCTGATGTTATTCTATATTTTTCTTATTTTTAACAAATGCCATGAAAAGATCAAAACCAACAATGTGTTTGTCTCCCTCACTACGTGTTGTGCACTAGCCAGGGCCCTCAGCTGCAAGCCCTCTCGTTCTTACTCAAGAAGTAAACTTTAGAAGCTAATCACAAATATTCTGATTTTAACAAAAGCTGTTTTAGAACAGCTGGCCACTGTAGTTTGCAAAAAAAAAAAAAAAACTTTATTCAAACAGGAGAATATAGTGTATTTGGTGGGGGTATTGTCACTGGCAGAGTAACCCCTTCAACCCTCTGTTGACTATTCTGAGCACTGGTTCCACTACTGCGAGGTCAAAATGAACAAGCTTGTGCTCTATGGGGAAATTTTAAAATACGTCTCCCTGTCCTCGTCACCATCCCAGAATGAGGTTTGAAAATCCATGCAAAAATTTTAATTTTTACAAAATAATAAATTAAAGGGTGAAAAGCAGTCTTATTGAGTCAGTGGACACTGATACTATTTAACCTGTTCTGAAAGTTCTGAACTGCAACTCTACTAACAATGTAAATGAAGGACAAAAATTCAGTACTATCCATTTTAACTACGGTATATGGTAAGTTTTAGAGGCTCGAACATACCACATTCTGCTACCCTCTCAAAATAGCAAAAGCAGGTTGCATTTTAATAACAGAAACAGTCTGGTCTCAGTACTGGAACATTACTGTGGAGAGGTTAATTCAGATTTGGTGCATTGGTGAGTGTTGCTGGCAGAAGATCGATATATAACCTGCTTTTCCTCTAGTGCCAGTATCGGAACAAAGCTTTCATTTACCATGTGAAATAATTCAACAGGAACTGATGAATTGCCATACATTTTGTACAGACCTTCATGGTTCCAAGACTATGAATAGCACTACCAATAGCTCCACATTTTAATGTGCTCAGTACTTTCATATACTCTCATTTGTGACACACAATTGAGCTGATGGATAGAGAGAGAGAGGCTGAATATAAAACACATGCACAAAGAAAAGTGATAGGTTCTCTTAGCACAAGAGGTGAATCAGGATGGTGCTCGCTCACTTTTTCCCTCCCTCTTGCTTGCAAAATAAATAAATAAATAAAAACATACTGATTTTCAGGATATTGTTTATGATTTGTGGGCATCATGGAGCTGTTATCAATACATGGGAGATTACTGTAACTTACCAGAGAATTGGAATGTCTGATTAGACAAGAGTGAATGGCAGAGGGGAATACGCTGTATCGGGCTGTGGATACATTCATTGTTAGTTTTGATCTCTTCATAGGATTTATTTACAATAAGTAAATACTGAATATTGCCAATCTACTTTTTAAAATAATCTTGCAAAACTCTGGCGATTTGTAAGTTTGAGAGTAACCACACATTTGCTTGTAACCTGCTAGCTTTCTTTGAAATATACTGTATGTCACTTAAATCCTCACCTTGGATGATGTCAGTGTATAGTTGCTAGCGTGCTTCTTCAGAAGTGCCTGTTGGATGGCTGAGTAGCTTCAGAAACCCCCTTCCTTGCATGTCTTTCAGAAAAGACTGTTTGAAAGTCTGTGTCACTGTTCCCATATCACCCCCACACACACACACACACACCACCCATAGATGGATGGGTGTTACTGACTAAACTATATTGTCATTGCCTTTAGATTGCTATTTACTATGTTTGCTATTTTTCTGTCTCATTCATCCATGAAACATGATGGTCTGAGCTGGATAAGTCCACACAGTTTGGGGGTCCCTGGTGACAGGGGGAAATGATTCAGTATAATCCTTCATTAATGACAGTGACTTTCATTGGTGATTTTAAACATTATTCAAGATTGACTCCACTCGGATTTAAACTTTGAAGAAAATGTTTCAGTGTTACAGAAAGTAGTACGAAGGCATGTAATTTCAAAATGCAAACATTTCACACACACAAATGTGTTTTGATTCCTCTTGTGGACTTTGCATTGATTTACATTTATTCCCTATAGACTTATCCTAACCTTAACCATAATTACTACTTGCCTCACCCTAAACCTCAACCATGTTGTCACGCTAAAATTCAGTGATTTACATGGTCGGGACCAGCCTCTGGTCCCCATGAGGAAGGCCGAGTCCCCACAGTGTGAGTGTGTTAACAGGCTTTGGTCCCCACAATGTAAGTAATACCAAGGGCACACACATACATTATCTTAGTCAGTATCTCCATCCTTCTAGTTCTGCCTGCACTTGTGACTGCCTACTTTTAAACAAGAAAGAAAGATTTGGAAAAGTCTTGAATTTCATTCGCATATGCTGCTCCTGTTTTCTTCACCTTGGAAGGAGTCTTGGCATTTGTGCCAGAGCTGTTTTTAATGCCCTCTCCTGCCTTAGAAAAAACAGAGGAAATAAAAAATGAGAAGAAAAGAAACAGACGGAAGCCTTTGAGCTGGCTGTCTAGACATGGAGGGATATTTGTTTTTCTCTGTCTTATGATTTATGCAGGAGACTGAGACAAAAGCATAAGTGTGTGCTACTGTGTCTGTCTACTTTTATGAAACCAGTTAATGCATTACTAACTTTTACAGCAACTGCTTCAGTTGCATGTTGTCAGCGTTCTCCTTAATCCACTGCATTCAACATTCACCTTCCTTAAACTGTTTGAGAGGAAATGAAGGAGAGCACAGGGGAAGTTTGTGTTGTGTGTGTATGTGTTTAACAGATGTTCTCATACACCATAGCACAATTTAAACTGTTGTTAGTGAAACAAATAATACAGAGGCTTGCATTAGATGTGAAAGGGTGACTAAAGAAAAAAGCATTTGAGATTATTTGTTTATTCTCCAGACATCGATGAATGTGGCCTGAATGAAACATTGTGTGGCCCTTACGGCTTCTGTGAGAACAGACTGGGGTCCTTCCAATGCCTCTGTGACCAGGGCTACCAAGAGTCCCAGGATGGCCAAGGCTGTATGGGTAAGTGTTTTGGTATATTGTATATTAAACTGAAGGTATTGAGTTTTTACATATGAATTGTACACAATCAGACCTTCACATGCACCTCAAATCATATGCTTACTGTCAAAAGTAATACCTTTCTGTATCAAATAACAAATAAACAGAAACCTACTAAATTACAGTTATGTCAATACATTTAGGAAATGGTGAGCAAACAGAAAAATACAAAAATACTTCACAGAAAATGAAGCACTCCACCTTAGCTTTGCCTCTCTCTCTACACCTGCATTTGTCAAGTATGAATTGACAGTTGCTGTCTGTCACAAAGCAGTTTCCTCCACTGTTTGTGGGAAGAAGGCACATATCTGTTGGATGGAAACACCTGGAATCGATCCTTTAAAAGGAGCAGGTGATAGCACTACGGCTGTTACATATAGCGACATATAGATGACAAGAAAATAGCTGTATAGACATGTTGGTGAGATTTTCTGTGCCAGAGAGACACAAGGCTCTATTTTCCTGCATCACTTTAGACGCAGTCCTTATGGAATTTCCTCAGGTGCATGTCTGTTTTTTGTTGCACATAGGTGTGTTTGGTATTTTCCTGCCATGAATGAATGTGCTTACCCTGAGGTAGGAGGAGAGGCACAGCTGGGGCAGTGTGCATGCTAATTAGGCAGCACAGTGCAGTTGTGGTGTTCTTTTTGACTTGAAATACTAATAACAATAACACCTGCTCAGACCACCTCTTATCACAATCACAGGTGCATTTGCTGACAAATGCATAGACTGGGAAGCATGAGATCATTTACCCAAATGTATTTTAATGGCACCCCCAACTTAAAATTAGCCCTTAACCCACAACTGATCTGCTGGAATTCATTCTGAATAATTTATTGTATATCATGAAATGTGTGATAATTTAGACTATTTTTAAATAAGTTAAACTAGTCCTCAGCATGTGGCTACAGATATGAATATGGTCAAACAGCGTTGGATGTCAGGACACACAAGGATGCGGAATCCAAATCCACAATACCACATGAAAGCAGCTCATTAGCCAAGATAAATAGCAAACACCCTGCAGACGTCTTCATTAATCCTGATACGCTGCAGGTAAAGTTGGTCTGACCTCACTGTGGCTGCTGTCACTGTTAAGTTACAGTCTCTTCAAATGAACAAGTTTCACACAGACCTTTGTTACTGCTGTGCAGATATATGTTGTGTCTGTTTTGGCATCTCATGGCAGTTTGATCAAGTTTGAAAGGAGGTGTAGGTGGAGATAAAGTGGGCGACACATCCACTGGCTGCGCACTCTGGTGGACCACACACAGTGATTACAATATGATTTTATTGTATTATTTTAAAAAACTGTTAAATGTTTATAATGTTACATATGAGACCCCCATGGATTTCACACACTGGATGCAGCTGGGAGTAAATTACACTATATAACTGCTGCTGGTTACAGGACCAGAGACTTTCTTTCATGCACAAAACCTGGTCAGTGATATCAGAAGGTTATTGAGTGAATATTTATGTGCAGTACTTCTACATAAATAGTTTGGTTACTGTCAATCTAGGAATGGAGGAGAAGAATATATATGGAAAGAATCTTTACTCTCATATGTTTTAATGTCCTGTCATCAGCCACTCAGGTGTCCGTCCTACTCTTTAAAGGGGATGAGAGGAGCTGGTTTGATTGGATATAACTAAAGCCAGCCCCGACTCCACCTGTGTGCCCGGTAACGCTTGGCTGCACACAGAAGTGTTCTGCATTGCAAAACACTGTTGAACGCACCCACATTCACCGTGCCCCTGGAGTTTAGACACGAGTTTAACAGTGTGACCTCTTGAAGGAAAATAAAGCCTCAAGTGCTGTGTCCACAGGTAAGGCAGGGGTGGCTAGTTTTTTATATCCTGGAACAGTGAACAGCTATATGAGAAAGAAATATGGGTAAACACAACAATTCAGCAAAGTTTGTAAATGAACTTTGTTTTACCTGTTAATTTTTTATCATCATTGTGATTTGAATTAAATCAATACAAAAATTATCACAAATAAATATGTTTACTGGAAAAACAAACCGAATACAGACAAGGAAGCTAACATCCATCAAAAATATACAGTATAAGGTTCTCTCCATCCTGATTATCCAGGCAAAT
Source organism: Monopterus albus (assembly GCF_001952655.1). NCBI lineage: Eukaryota > Metazoa > Chordata > Actinopteri > Synbranchiformes > Synbranchidae > Monopterus > Monopterus albus. The sequence goes on from NW_018127923.1 coordinate 2,382,172, forward strand.
GTAACATATTGGTAACTGGATTTGACAAAACAAATTCCTTCAATACACCATTTTTCTTTCAATTTCTGTATGATAGTTTTGTTGTCCCAGAATTGTGCCACAAATCATCATGGTAGCTTAAAGACAAAGCTGCTGTAATAAACGCAGTTATCAGCTATACCCCCATCCCTCTCTCTTGGTGGAAGTGGGACCAAACTGGCAACAACTGCAACACTACTGCATTTGTGTGGGTGGGGACTTTTACTGAGGCATCTTTCTACATTTTTGGTCAGGTTATGTTTATGTTGACAGCTCCTTTTAAAACTTTCACTTTAACTGACACCTTAATCTCACTCACTGCCTTCACTTAAGGTGATGGTGGCATGAACTGAAGCCTCACCCAGCCCTTCGTAATGCTTCAATTTCAAGAATAACTTCATTTTCATACCAAAAGCTGCAAATTGTCAACATGCAAACTAACTGAAACAGTTCAAGTGTTTTAACTGCACTTTTTTGAACAGAAGTACACAGAAATTTTCTTCAGAAGTCTGTGCTTACTGTAATGATGCATACCTCAAATGCAGGCCTGATTTTCTCTTTGGGATAAATTAAGGCTCTAACCACCATTGGAGAATTTACCTTTGGCCTTAGTTATTTCTCTGAATAGCAGCATTGCCAACTATTGTGCACACACAACATCCCAGTGAAGAATACACAGAACTAATGTTGATAATCAGTGATTTTCCTCAAGTTTGGTTTGGAAAGAGTCTGAGCTGATGGGTGCTGGTGGTTTCCCCAGGATAACTGAGCCCCTGCAGCTCTCATCTAGTTCAATTTCCTCTAGCAGGAAGCACTGTCAGAGCAGACTTCCTCATGCTGAACCTTTAAAGAAAACTCCCAGTCCTGCTAAAATACATGTGCAAAACGTTAGTTGTACAGTTACTACCAAGTCTACCAGTGTGTTCTCATTTACAGCTAACTCACACACTTCCATCTGCACTTTGGCAGTGCTACTGAGTTCCACCCAAGTTCAGTCCAGCCAGCTGCCTCATCTTCACTGCCAAACCATCTGTGGCTAGCACAGATGGCCTCACTTAAACACACACACTGCTCAAAAACAGACAGTGGTACTGTACCATTAACCATTCAGAATCCTTCTCATCTGCCTCCCCTCCATCTATCCCACTCTTATCAACTGATGTTCTCAGCTTTCTTCTCTCTTGTCCATTCTCTCTACTCCCTATATTGTGTTTCCCCCTCTGAGGTTCCCTTTTCTTGCCTCCAAGATCTTTACCTGCATCTCTTTCCCATTTCTCTTCTCCTTCCACCGAGCTGGGTGCGTTGTCAGTTTGACATATTTCTTATTGGGTTTAGCAGCTGTCTTAACTCCAAATCTGTTTCTCAGAAACACTAAGCAACCAATCGAACTACCTTCTCTTAAAATGAATAGTTTGGGACTTTTCAAGCTGGTAACAAAATCATACAGATGTATCGCTGTATGTGAGAACATGTTTAAGTCATTGTCACTTATACTCTCCACACTGAATCTGAATGTGACTACTCTGCAAAAAATGAGGGACAAACTAAAGAACCCTTGTTCTGTAAAAAAAAAAAAAAAAAAGCACCCCAAAAAGTTTGTCTGAAGCTCAGCTGTCCCACTAAGCTAATTCGAGTTGGTTTATTTCAAAGTTGCAGTCTATTTAAAACAAGTTTCCCTGGACAGTAGCTCATTTGCTGAATTGTAATAGAGGGATACGTTCTAGCAGCAACCAACTTTTTACTCACGTGAATGCATAATAAATCTCTTACTTATGATGATATGGCCATGTGAGCTATAACAGCATACACTAACATTTGTTTCTATAAAGCTGAACCAGTGTCACTGTTACACTGTAGGTGAACTGTGATCACTGTGGCCTTTTTAGGAACATTATCTTACACAAACACATAACTTTACCTAGGTTGATAAATAACAGCACATTATGGATTTATTTGCACTTACCCCCTTACCAGCTGTTGTTAGCTCAACTGTTAATGGCACAGTGATGCAAAATTTCTCTCACAACATCTCTGCTATTGTGGAAATGGGATCCACATACGTACACTCTCTCGGCTTTGCAAACAGTTCATTGTGTTCATTTTGACCATTTCAGGAAGTCTCAAGTGAAATCTGTGGGATGCTTTTGCACATCGCTTGTTTCTTTAAAAACACACCGATTGAATGCAGACACGAACCATGTTCTCCTTTACATGAAGTGCAAATGACACAGGAATAAACAGGAGAAAAACAGGAGCGACCCTGAGATGTCACACATGTATGGAAGCCCATTCCCGCCAGTTAAAGTTTGTCTGAAGCTCAGCTGTCCCACTAAGCTAATTCGAGTTGGTTTATTTCAAAGTTGCAGTCTATTTAAAACAAGTTTCCCTGGACAGTAGCTCATTTGCTGAATTGTAATAGAGGGATACGTTCTAGCAGCAACCAACTTTTTACTCACGTGAATGCATAATAAATCTCTTACTTATGATGATATGGCCATGTGAGCTATAACAGCATACACTAACATTTGTTTCTATAAAGCTGAACCAGTGTCACTGTTACACTGTAGGTGAACTGTGATCACTGTGGCCTTTTTAGGAACATTATCTTACACAAACACATAACTTTACCTAGGTTGATAAATAACAGCACATTATGGATTTATTTGCACTTACCCCCTTACCAGCTGTTGTTAGCTCAACTGTTAATGGCACAGTGATGCAAAATTTCTCTCACAACATCTCTGCTATTGTGGAAATGGGATCCACATACGTACACTCTCTCGGCTTTGCAAACAGTTCATTGTGTTCATTTTGACCATTTCAGGAAGTCTCAAGTGAAATCTGTGGGATGCTTTTGCACATCGCTTGTTTCTTTAAAAACACACCGATTGAATGCAGACACGAACCATGTTCTCCTTTACATGAAGTGCAAATGACACAGGAATAAACAGGAGAAAAACAGGAGCGACCCTGAGATGTCACACATGTATGGAAGCCCATTCCCGCCAGTTACTCCGACTTAGCTAAGTCAAAATTCTGACATAGCTAAGTCGAAATTCCGACATAGCTAAGTAGAAATAATGACTTAAGTAAATCTAAGTAGAAATTCTAACTTAGCTATGTCAGAATTTCTACTTAGCTATGTCGGAATTTCGACTTAGCTATGTCAGAATTT
>NW_018127923.1:2392054-2395978 GCF_001952655.1 Monopterus albus
AGACATAGAGCTCCAGGGCCAGGGCAACCTGTAGAAAGGTACAGGGAGAGAGAGAGGACACACTACGGGAGAGGAGACACAAAGTTAGTAATGTGTAATGGTGGCATATAGAAGCATAGGGAGAGAGAGGAGAGGAGAGGAGAGGAGAGCAGGAGGGGAGGGGAAAGAAACTCAGAGCATCATGGGGCCCCCCAGCAGCCTAGGCCTATAGCAGCATAACTAAGGGAGGGCTCAGGGTCACCTGATCCAGCCCTAACTATAAGCTTTATCAAAAAGGAACGTCTTAAGTCTAATCTTAAAGGTAGAGAGGGTGTCCGCCTCCTGAACTGAGACTGGGAGTTGGTTCCATAGGAGAGGAGCTTGATAGCTAAAGGCTCTGCCTCCCATTCTGCTTCTGTGGACTCTAGGAACCACAAGTAAACCTGCACTCTGAGAGCGAAGTGCTCTGTTAGGATGATAAGGCTCTACGAGGTCTTTAAGATATGATGGAGCCTTGTCATTAAGGGCTTTGTATGTTAGGAGAAGGATTTTAAATTCTATTCTGAATTTTACAGGGAGCCAGTGGAGAGAAGCTAATATGGGAGAGATATGATCTCTCTTGCTAGTTCCTGTCAGTACTCTGGCTGCAGCATTTTGGATTAGCTGGAGGCTTTTTAGGGAATTATTGGGACATCCTGATAGTAAAGAGTTACAGTAGTCCAGCCTGGAAGTAACAAATGCATGGACCAGTTTTTCAGCATCACTTTGAGACAGGATGCTCCTGATTTTTGCAATATTGCGCAGGTGAAAGAAGGCAGATCTAGAGACTTAGCTTTTGTGTGATTTAAAGGACATATTCTGATCAAAGATGACTCACAGGTTCCTCACAGTAGTACTGGAGGCAAGAGCTATGTCATCTAAAGTAACTATATGATTAGACAGCAGATTTCTAAGGTTTTCAGGCCCAAGCACAATGACTTTGGTTTTGTCAGAGTTTAGAAGTAAGAAGTTGCAGGTCATCCAGGCCTTTATGTTTTTAAGACATTCTTGAAGTTTGACCAGCTGATCTGATTCATTTGGCTTCATAGATAAATATAACTGAGTATCATCTGCATAGCAATGGAAATTTATGTTGTGCTTCCTGATAATATTGCCTAAAGGGAGCATGTATAAAGTGAAGAGAATTGGACCTAACACAGAGCCCTGTGGAACGCCGTGACTAACTTCAGTTTGTGTGGAACATTCGTCATTAACATGAACAAATTGAAATCTTTCTGATAAATAAGATTTGAACCAACTTAGTGCAGTTCCTTTAATCCCAATAACATGTTCAAGTCTCTGCAGTAAGATGCTGTGATCAATGGTGTCAAAAGCAGCACTGAGATCTAAGAGGACAAGTATGGAGACAAGTCCTTTGTCCGAGGCTAGGAGAAGATCATTGGTGACTTTCACCAATGGGGTTTCTGTACTATGATGTATGGAAGCCCATTCCCGCCAGTTACTCCGACTTAGCTAAGTCGAAATTCCGACTTAGCTATGTCAGAATTTCGACTTAGCTAAGTAGAAATAACTAGATAGCTAAATCGAAATTCCGACTTATCTATGTCGAAATTCTATGGAAGCCCATTCCCGCCAGTTACTCCAACTTAGCTAAGTCGAAATTCCGACATAGCTAAGTCGAAATTCGGACATAGCTAAGTCGAAATTCTGACATAGCTAAGTTAGAATTTCTACTTAGATTTACTTAAGTCATTATTTCTACTTAGCTATGTCGGAATTTCGACTTAGCTATGTAAGAATTTCGACTTAGCTAAGTCGAAATTCCGACATAGCTCAAAGTATCTTGACGTAAGCCTGTCAACCGGAAGTAGTTATTCTTCTTCGTGTTTTGTCGCGGAGACTGAGAGCTGCAGCACCCTTTACCGTAGCGTAGCGTGCACTGGATAACAAACAGCCATTGGAATTCACTCAAAACGGACCCACGCCTGAAATAATCTTCAATTATTCCATCCATCTGAACTGTGTGGTGTGAAAGGTGCTGTAGCGTTAGCTCTCAGTCTCCGCGACAAAACACGAAGAAGAATAACTGCTTCCGGTTGACAGGCTTACGTCAAGATACTTTGAGCTATGTAGGAATTTTGACTTAGATAAGTCGGAATTTCGATTTAGCTATCTAGTTATTTCTACGTAGCTAAGTCGAAATTTCGACTTAGGGAAGTGTAAGTAGGAATTCCGACATATCTAAGTCGGAATTCCGACTTAGATATGTCGGAATTTCTACTTAGCTAAGTAGAAATAACGACTTAGAGCATTTTATTTCTCATTTAACTGGCGGGAATGGGCTTCCATACACATGCACTAATAATCTAAACACAAGAGCAGGTTTTACTAGTGTACCAAAATCACAAACCGCAAAAATACTCAGGCTGTCAAATCAAAGTAATTTCCACATTAACTCTGAACACAAGTAGAAAACACCAACAACAACAGATCTACACATCTACTAGAACACATCCCTCCACCACAACTCAGCATAGAACTACTAACCAGGAAAAAAGAAAAGGGAATTTTGTCAGAAACCAATAACTGGTGGACCCAAATGCAAAACACATGATCAGGTTGGCAAGGTAGTGAGAGGTTTTAATGTCAAAAATACAGGGATGTACTGCACAGAAAAATGGTGGAGGGGATCAAGAGGCAGTAACAAGCCACTATTTTACTGTTACAAGCTTGAGGCAACCAGGCGGCGCAGGCAGGACCCATCAGGAGGATGGGCAGGAAGCCGGCACCAGAGGCTTAACCTCCTGGGAAGGCAGGCAGGAGACTGGCAGCTGAATCAGGACCCCTTGGGAGGATGGCAGGAGGCAGACAGGTGGTGTTGATATTGATCCATCATGACACATGAACAAGGAAGGCGACATTGCTGCTGACCCACCAGGACACAAGAACTGGAGCAATGGCATTGCTCTTAACCCACTGGAGTTGGCATGGTGTCTCCAAACCCCCTGGGAGCAGCAACTACAGGGAAGTCATTGTCAACCCACTCAGGGACAGGAGCAGCGATGGCTTCGACACTGTTGACCCCCTCGAGGACATGAACAAAGGCAGCGTCAGGACCCTGGACCCACTCGGGAAGAGGAATGAAGGTGGCTGTGCAACTGTTGATCCACTCGGAAACAAGAACTGAGGTGGCATCAGAATCGTCAACCCACATGGGAACAGGAACATAGATGTCATCAGAGTCTTCACTGACCCACTTGGGAATGGAGACAGAGGCAGAGAAGGAAAAAAAAGAATGGCAAGAAATTCATTGTTGGTCCACTGGGCAACATGAGCAGAAGCAGAGCCAACATCTTCACTGACCCACTTGAGAACAGGAGCAGGGACTGTGTTGACCTTGTTGACCCATTGGGGAACAGGAACAGAGGTGGCATCAAAGTCATGGATCCATCAGGGAACAGGGACTGAAATGGTGGCATTGTCTTCATTGACCCACCAGGGGAAAAGGAAGAGGTGGTGTTACCTTCATCAACCCACCAGGTAGCAGAAACTGAAGTGGTGGCACTGGGGAACAGGAACTGAAGTGATGTCATATTTGTGAGCGAACTGAGGAACATGAATAGGAGGGATGAGCTTGTCAACATCCGACAGCTCCGCCTGGACATTTTTTCCCAGATTTTCATCAGTGGTGGAAGCTGTTTGAACATTTTAGCTGACGGAGCAGTAGCTGTTTTTAGGACTTGGACTAGACGCCAGAGGGGGAAGAGAGTTGGCACCCTCGTAACATTCACCAGGGACCTATGCTCGGATCCCATTTGTGGACTTCAGTTCAATATTTAACACCATCGTCCCAGACATCCTCTATTCCAAACTAACCAAGGTGACTGTGCCTACCCCAACCTGTCAGTGGATCACCAGCTGGGGAAAATAACATCCTACACCTGG
>NW_018127923.1:2396029-2400320 GCF_001952655.1 Monopterus albus
ATGACTGCACCTAAAGAGCCCCCTATATAAAAACCCTGAAGTTTGCAGACGATACAACGGTCATTGGCTGTTCTAGTGTATGAGCCCGGCACCTTCCAGCAATGGAATGGGGTATACTACTCTCCTTGTAAGAAAGATACAGTAGCAGCGCTTCTGCTCGGGTTTAGCAGAAGAGAAATGAAATTATCCAGGGAGCCCCAAATTAAAGACAACAGTAACATAATGACACACTACCAGGCGTTAATGAGTGCAATTTAACAAATTAAGTAATGTATGTAAGACAACACATGGCTCAGTTGATTTGGATTCATTAGCATTAAATTACATAAAGCCCTTTCATATATGCACCCCAAGCCAGCAATTTGCCTTTTATTTCACATGTAGGTGTCATGTCTGAACAAAACCCAGAGTCGCAAAGCTGGCAAAGTGTTACCGGCAATTTTACCAGGTTGGATCGAGACAAATAGCCGACTAAATGTCTGAACTGAAGTAGTCAAATTGCTTGAAAGGGCACTGTCAATGACGTCAGTGCTACTACACAACAATTTCTCTGTTTCACTGCTTTGTCCCTGCTAATGCAGCTCCCTCTTTTCATTCACTATACAGCTCACTTGACACTGCTCTCTCTCGTGGTGTTTATTTTGAGCAGGATAAATGTTGTATTAGCTAGCAATGCTATGTTCTTTTTATTTTGAACGGGTCAGAGAAGATATGGTTTAGCAGCATGAGCTAACACTGAATGGCTGGAAATTGGGTTGACATGGAAAACAAAGGATTGCTCCCCCTTCATGCAGAGGAATAACAGTGTGTCCACCTCGCATGATGTTGGATATTGTGTGAACATTGTGGCTGTACCCACCTAGGTCCTGTTATGTTTCAACAACATCTTTCTGGGAATATCACGCACATCAACTCCGAGCACCAAAAAACCAACTGCCCACAGCTACATGTAACCTGCATATTCCCAGGTATCATGTCTGTATTATGTCTCAACATGTTCTTCTGTTCCTTCTCCACAGATGTGAATGAGTGTGAGCTGCTGAGCAGTGTGTGTGGAGAAGCTCAGTGTGTGAATGTGGATGGTTCCTTCCTCTGCATGTGTCCCAGCGGCCAGGAGTATAATGTCATGATCGCCAAGTGTGATCCTGTTCCCACAAGTGAGTCAGACCTGGGGGACATCAGGGTGTACATCTGGGTTTATTACACTTCATATGAATCTGTAAATTGAGGTGCACAAACTTCGTTCAGTACATCGGGACAAATGCAAACAATTTTCATGTTATTGCTAAAGAAGTACAGCAAAGTTCCTGATATGGATCCCCTTTAACCAAATACATTAAATTAAACTACATTCAAGAAAGGATAAAGTGACTCCATAGTCCAGTCAAGATTATTGTATGGTCTTTGTATTTTATGTGAAAAAGAATCAATTTTTGGTGGCATGCTGAAGTTTAAAATTCAATATCAGACAGGTCATCTGCAGCATTTACCTGGAATGTAGTAAGAAAGATGAGAAACCAGTGATGACTATATTACGCAAAACTGAGATGGATCCCCATTACAATAAAAACTAGACAGCACTCAGAGAGCACAAACCTCCACCTAAAAGCAATATTCCCATGACGATTTGACCCTTATAATATGAGCTGTGTGTCTGTCTGTTTGACTGAGTGCGAGGCTTAGCTGCACACACAAGCTGCAGGGAGAGGCCACAGCAGGACAGGGTGTGCTTTGACTGCGTTCACATACAGTCCTTCCTGCAGGGCTGTGCAGAAGTGTGGTCATGTTTATTTGTGCTTTAGAACATAACCACAGTGAAACTATGAGTAAATAACATTTTATTTCTCTGAATCAGTGCTGCTCCCTCTCTTCATTCACACACTAGCTCGCTCGACCACCGCTGCTCCCTCACCCTGTTGGTGCAGTGGATTTAGAACAGAGGCAGTGGAATGTGGACACAGAGATAAAAAGAACAGCTGTTAGGTACGACTCAGATCCTGTCACTGCTACCAGGAGCCACTGAATAGAAGATAACCAGAAAATTAACAGGCCTGTGCTGCAGTTCTATAGTGTGTCCAGTGTTAGCCGCGACGTTTAAAGGGTTTTTGGCTCTCCAGGGTTCTGTTCCAGTCACATGACTGAAAACTACAAATTGGCCCTGTCTCACAATGATAACAAATTATTTAAAAAATTCCTGCATCCAGATGATGATCTGGATGAGCAGCAAAATCTTACAGATTGTTCTGTGGGCCATACACTACCTCTCCAAAACATTTCATCCAAATCCATTCATTCCATTCATTCTTTGAGTTATGCTGTAAACAAACCAACCAACAAAGAAACCCTGGTAAAACATTGCCTCTGCCTTGGACCTGACTGGACAGCAACTAGGGCTAGAACTAAGATTCAGCCTTTTTGAAGACATGTGATCTAAACAGATCTAATTTTAGAAAAAAATTATCAACATTTTGGAGATGCACAGACCCCAATTCATTTAAAGCTCACTACAAAGCACCTGTTACCTTATCTTGCTTTGAAACTGTTGGGAAAACCTGTGGCTAGAAATGCAACAGCTTTTTACTGATACATACAGAACGTATTGTATAATACTGCCTAGAGGGCTGCTGGAATTCAGTGGGGCTTTAGATCTTTGGATAAAACTTGATTGCTGTAGCAATAAAACCCAGAAATGATGATTTCATATGAATGACAATCACCAAGCTGATCCTTGCCACCTGCATTGTGTGGATCTTCTCTCCCTTTCCTCATGTTTCAGTGTCATCAGTGGAGCGTAAGGAGTGCTACTATCGTCTGAACGATGAGAACCTGTGTGAGAGTGTCCTGACCAGCCATGTCACCCTGCAGGAGTGCTGCTGCACATTGGGAGCTGGCTGGGGTGACAACTGTGAGGTGTATCCCTGTCCTGTCAATGGCACAGGTGAGGGAGAAAAGGAGATGGAACCATAACACAGACACAGTCGGTTATCTTTGGTAGACACAATTTTAAAATCCTAGCAAATCACTGTATTACCGTATCTTAATAAAATGTAGTTTTATTATGAAGCTAGAGAACAAAAACTCCTGTGTGTAGTTAATTTAAGTGTGCAGATTGTAGCACCACCACAGTTGGAATTATTTACAATAAACCAAGGCCCTTTTCATCACATGTTTACTGATGAGCTTGGTTTGGTTGGTTTTCAGTTTATCTGCAGCTGTTGCCTGTTTCAGCAATTACAGTCTTTATGCTGGCGGTGTCACTCCTTACTCGAATCATTCACTAGAAAACTAAAATGTGTATTTTTCAAAAAGTTGAACAAGTTAAGAAAAATGTTTCAAGAAAATTCTGAAAGTCCTTGAACTAACTGTGACTGTAAGTGACCGTCACACATCTCACTGTCACTGTGCATAGTGGTACTGATTAAACTATGCTCAAACAGATGAGACTATTGCAAGTCACTATGTCCTGCAGTCAGAATTCCCTCTATTGGCTTCAGCTGGTATAAATCTGCACACCTGCTGACTCAACAGTGGATTGCGGAAATCTGAGCATATCACACCAGTTTAAGTTGTTCTTGACGGACTGTCAGAGACCTGCACATAACTCTTGTTTCACCATTTACATTTGAACTCAGCAAAAAGGTTTGACTGACTGTGTACTATTCTTTTTTTCCCATGATTATTGGGCCAAAAGTGCCTTCCGTTACACTACATTGGCAGTGACCTAAATTAGCTGAGCAGCAACTGAACTTTTCCTTTGGCCTAAACAGGCTCTAAACTGCCAGTTTTGTCCCCTTTCAGACCAGTTTCACCACATGTGTCCTTTTGGAAGAGGTTTGATTCCCAGTGGAGACTTACTGTATGGAGCAACCACTGCTGACAACTACAAAAGTAAGACTAGGCTACTTCTCCATGGCTTACCATCACACATAAATTGCACAGCTAAATTTATACTTTTTAATAGAATACTTTTGGTGACATCATGGCATGTAGTTTTACATTTTACATAATGCTTTTAGTACTTACATACTGTAATTGTCAAGTTCCAAGCGGCTGGACTTCCCAATCATTTATTTTACCTCACATCTGTCTTTCTGCACAGTATGAAAGTCTAAAGCTTGGATAAATACTGTATGGTAGCATCATCTGAAGTCCCTCATTTTACTATATAATGTAATATATTTACTCTCCAACATTTTATTTGAGTTTCTGAATTGTGATTTTGAACTTTATACACCTGTCAGCAGTGATGCAGAGTGATGGTGATTCATAAGTGACTGAAATCCAAATGTAT
>NW_018127923.1:2400360-2429449 GCF_001952655.1 Monopterus albus
GTGGGATAAACTGCAGCCTACTGAACCACAACCATGTGATTCTGTCTGAATATCAATACTGAATTTATTAACAGAACAGCACAAGCTGACCTGAAGCAACCCTGTTTTCAGCTGGCGATGATGATGATGAATGTTTCCTTATGGCTATGTCTGTATGCTAATGCTTCAGGTTGCAGCTACCTCATGTGTGCCTAACCACCTGGAGTAATTCTAACATTACATAAAGTCACAGTATACTTACTCCAGACTCTCCACTGTAGTAGTTTTAAAGCCGACAATAAACATTTGATGTGAACATGTAACGCCCTACCTTCTCTCTGCCTGTTTGCAGATGCAGATGAATGTATGCTGTTTGGGAAGGAGGTGTGTAAAGGAGGCTTCTGTCAGGATACTGTGGGGAGTTTCGAGTGTTACTGCAAGGCTGGGGAGGACTACGACCCTGCTACACTGGAGTGCAGAGGTCAGGGCGATACGCAGCAAACAGAAAGTCGTGTGTGCCTGGTATTACTTACAGTGTGGGGGCTTTCTTCATGGGGCCCCGATCCTGGTCCCCAACAAATCATTGAATTTGAGAGTAACAACTTGGTTTAAGGTTAGGTTAATGGTTAGGGTTAGTGTCCAGGATTAATGTAAGTCAGTGTACAGTCCCCACAAGGGATAAAAGCAAAAGTGTGTGTGTGTGTGTGTGTGTGTATTATGCACATAATTACACACTTTGAGGAGCAGTTTGAATTTTAGGCCACAGGAGTGAAGACACTTTGGCCGGTCCTTAGTTTCTGATGCAAATTCAAAGGATTGTTTCCTGTGCCTGGCCTGAGGGCATCTGCTCACTGTGTGAACTTTAAACCCATAACCAGTGCAAAAGCCAGAGGGGTTTGCAAGTTGAATAAGTGAACAAAGTAATCAAACTTCCGGGGATCTCTAGGTCATCATCTAGACGATGATCTCCAAATAAGAAATGTTCTACTGACACATTCATAATTGAAACACTTCAGATTGCCTCAGTGAACCACACTGGGTCAGAATGCTTAATGATCAAGAAACCAAACATTCAATCACCAAACATGTTACCAACAAACACTCTAGATTAAACAGAAATGGGAAAAGGAGTTGTGACAGATATACACTGGGAAACATTCTTTCACAACATTCAACTCACAAAGTTACAAACTCAAACATGTGGAGGAAGTTTCACTGGAACCTAGTAATTAGGTTTTTCACACTCCCTATATGATATGCAGGATTAACCCTAGGCAAAAAGGGAAATGTTGGAGAAACTGCAGAGAGGAGACTGCAAACTATATTTTGAACATGTCCTGTCCTACATATGTTTTGAAGCAGAATATTAGAAATACTCAATAAAGTAATTGGTTTGCAGCTCCTCGGGGTCCTTGGTTAGTCCTACTGGGACTAGTCCTTAAAGAAACATGAAAAGAAGTACATTTTACATACTGTATACTACAGGCAGCTGGCAAAAATGCACCAACGGTGAGCTGGCAAGCAAAAATCAATGAAATGTACATAATGGTAAAATACATTTATGTTGACATTACAGAATATACAGTGTAGAGAGAGGTGATTGACTTGGCTGAGGATGTACTCTAAACTAACCAGAATTTTGCAGGCATCAAAGTAACTGAACAGTTTCAACACTTACCCTAGGTCAGTGTGTTCTCATTCATGTGGCTGATATGCAGCATCACTCGGATTGATATACAGTATATATACATTTTTTTCACATATTATTTCTGTATGAACAAACCTGTGTTACAGAGATGTAGAGGCAGGAAATAAGGGTGGTGAGAGTGGACCGCTGGGTCGGCAGGAGAGCAGAAAACTGTTACTGAATGTGAAGTATCAATGTCTCTAATAACACACACTAAGTGCATGCAGACAGGATGAAGTAACGCTGATGTTGTGTAGAGTAAGGACAGGAGGAATGGTTATTTCCTATCCTGTATGTACAAAAGAGAAATTAATGCAATGTGGAATGTACACTAAATTTGTATACATTCACTACACGGCAGGTTGCACAGAGCTGGCCGAGGGTCACAACATAGTTTTAGGGTTAAGGGTAGAATTGGGTTTAGGTTAGGCACTTATGTAATGGCTAGGCAATTTATTATATAACTGAGAATCCTCACAAGAACAGCTGTGCAGGTGTGTGTGTGTGTGTGTAACAAAGACAGAAACTGTGCATTTAACATGCTAAACGTTTCCATGTAGTACACATAACACTTAAAGTCTGACGTACCTGAAAACTTAATGTCAAGCCAAATAGTGAGTCTGAACGCTGTGCTCACTGTGCAGCAGTTTGGAAACACAGTATTAGACGACTGCACCAGACCCACTCTGTGCTGATCTGTTAAACTAGCTACACATTAAGTAGACAGGGTGCAGAGCATAGCAGCTCCTGCTCACAGCATGGGCTGAACACGCCAAGCCAGGCTGAATGCACCGCCACGCTGAATACCTACAGTGTCTGAATTACAGCTGTTATATTTTTGCTGTAAAGCTGTCAAAAACAGAATTCAGGCTGCGACCTCAGTTTCTTTGGCAGGTCAATGTGCATTTTTAGAATGTTTTCACAGAGTATGGCTGTATATCTTACTAGGTACAAGAGAAAAGGCTATACAGCAGTTTATTTGCAAGGCCTGAAAAAGTGGCACTTATTTGAAGTAGAATCATCTAAATTAAAAACATTATGACAGAAACATTCTAGTTTAAAATACGTCTGACTTTGAAAACAGTAACGGTTCCTGGTCCACTCACTGGCTTTTCATGGAGCTTTAAACGCCAGCTGACAGTCTCATCTATGTTGACTCAAACTTTAAGAAGTGCCTTCTCTTTATGGTATTTCTGTGTATTTTTAACTTTAATGACAGAAGTTGTTTTAGGGTGACAGGAAAGTAAGGAAGTGAGAAATGAGTTAAACTGCTCCAGGAAAAGTAGTAAGTGAAAGTGTTAAACTACTGATTTCATGGTTAAGAATAAACTTGCACAATCAAATGTTAGGCCAACACAGATGCCCAGGAAAGTGGAAAAAAAACCCACAAGATGTGATTAAAAGCTCCAGATAAAGCTAGTAAGTCGATCATGAGTCAAAATTATGGCAAATCTTGAATGTTACTTTTCTGACTCAACAGTGGTTTCACTCTGAAAAGATGCTCTAAAATAGAGTACCTGTAAATCTTGGGTACCTCTAGATTAGCTTGATACCCCTCATAGCTCCAAATAGTCTGTAATTATTTCAGAACGATAAAACCAGAGAGCGTCTTCCTAAAAACAAGAGGATAGTTTGTGAACAACTCCTCATGTCAGTGTTGTGTCGCAAGTGGAAAGCAGGACAAACCACAACAGCATTAATTAATTTGAATTTTTCCTCCATAGATAGGTCAACATAACAGTATATGTACCAAATGAAAAGAGATGTGTAACACTCTAAACAAAGCCCATATTTTAACTGGCATAATGTAGACATAGTAACTTCTCCAACCTTACAACTATTCTCTCTAACATTACAAAAGACACGCATTAACAGACACGCAACGTATTTTTTACTCCACCAAAATGATGCAGCATCGTTCAGAAAAAACATTGGATCTAGTTCAGCTTTTTTTTATTTGTTAGCAAAGCAATGTGTGTTAATGGTAATACAGGGTGAGGATTTGCAGCTGGCAAAATTCTCTGACTAACGGTGAGTCCCAGTTCCCCTAATTGCATCCATGTTTCCCTCACTTGCATCTTTTCCTTGCGTCTTAGTCCCGCCCATGTAAGACACAAGCAAAAGATGCAAGGAGAAACTGTGAGGAGAGAGAAACCAAGAAAACATGTTTTAACCGACATGAGATGTCCTTCTTGTGAAGTGTCCACAAACTGATATTTGATAAAGGGGCATGTCAAGTCGTAACAGACTTTGGGGAAGGATGCTTTCATGTATCTTCAGTTATAGTTCCTCCAGGCAGCTTCCTCACTCCTTGGTCCTCACTCCTCAGAGCAGAAATCAGATTTCTTTGGGATATCCTTCATCATGGTGGACCGGAATGACTTCCAGATCGAGTGATGATCAAGGACTGATAAAATAAGGGAACTGGGATTCACCCTAAGTAGTGGTGTTTTTCCATAAAATGTCTCTGCTCTTCTTTGTCCTAGACATCGATGAGTGTCTGGATGAGTCGGTGTGTGGTGGCGGACACTGCGTGAACACAGATGGCTCATACATGTGTTTCTGTGCACCTCCCTTGATGTTGGACCCTATTCGTAACAGCTGTGTCATCAATCCCGAGAACACCAGTAAGACAGCCATTTCAAAACTTAATACCATTTTTTCCTATAATCACATTATTTGTGTTAAATTTTGTCTCTGTAAAACTTGAGTGGTCGAATAACATCACATTTTAGATTTTACAAAACACTGGACTTGCAGCTCATTAATGTTCAAAGATGTTCTTATTCTGAAGGAGCTTCTCAGGCAAAAACTTTACCAACAAGTTGCACTAGTTCAAATCTTGCTAACCGTTATCTAGCTTTAGCCACGCTAAGCTCGGCTCCTCAGACTCAAACCTCATATCCTGACCTGACAGACTGAATTCAGCTGAAACATGCTCAACTTACTGATAGACTGCACCAAATTTACAAAAAAAAAACAAAAAAAAAAACATACTTTTGGTAAAATTTGTTATTGCTCATCCACCTTATATTTCACTTTCTATTTCACTTGTATTTTGTGGCATTCATGTGGACGGCAAAGTAAGAATTTCATTGTACAGGGAAACACGTTTCCTAACTGTGCATATGACAAATAAACACTTTGACCTTTGACCTTAAAATACATAAATTATGCTGGTAAATGTATGCAGCCTACTGTAGATGAATCAATGTTAAAACAATACTTTTTGTGTAGTTACCTACAGACCAAACAAAATTTCAATTTTAATGTCAGTGACAGCTGTGTGTGTTTGCAGGCCCATATGAGGCGCAACAGAGGGACTTCCAGGGGATCTGCTGGCAGACTATTACAGAAACCACCATGTGTAGCGAGCCACTGGGCCTCGACAGGAAGACCACATACACAGAGTGCTGCTGCCTGCATGGGAAGGCCTGGGGCATGGACTGTGCCCTGTGTCCACCCAGAGACACCGGTACACGCTGCACAACAACACACACGCAGTACTGGTATGGAGGGCAGGCTGAGAGATGCCATAACGCATGTCTGTATGTGTCACATCGTGTTGTAACAGTTGCTGAGCAGTGTTTGTCAGCACGGACACAATTGAACTCGCTGATGTAAACTAGCTGTTGAGCATTTCGGGTACCAGCAAATTGTGATTATACGGCAAGCTTCATCACGCTCACTGCTCTGTGATCACAGGCTGAATGTGGATTGATTTGTTGTGCTTCAGTTCTAAATGCAGCTCACAGTCCAGACATGAATGTGAGGCAGCAAACAGAAACTAGCAGTCTGATGATTAGCTCCAAACACAAAACATTCATTTCCCTGTAGCCAAGTGTTTGACTTCTCCAGCTGAGATGTGAGACGGCAGTGTGGCAACATTAAATGCTTTTAGAATAAAATGTTTTCATTTTAATAATATAAGCTGTCGGTTTAGGAAGGCTAAAGCACTATCACAATTTTTTTCTGTTAAATATTCATCAATGTTAATGGCAATATTAAAAACAAATCTTTAACGTGTCATTTGGTTGCACACGATTAAATGCCATAAAAATAATTTAGCTCATATTACTATTATAACATTACAGTTAGAGGTTGTAAATATTAATTATGTCATGGCTTTTAAAAATTGTTTAATTTTCATTTTAATTACAGAATAGTTATTTTGTGAAATCTGTCAGCACCAGCGGGCGTGATGTTACATTGTACCATCACACCTGGTATAAGGTTGCCACATCTGCCCCGTATACTGTGAAACAGGATGCAAGAACTTAGTGGAATCAACTAAGAAATTAGTGTTAAATTAACATAAATATGTAGGTTTTGGTAATTTTAAGTTAATTCAGCTTAGGAAGTCTAGCTTTAAATTATCCAACCACATTAGAACTTATAAACAGGAGTTGTTGAAGAGCCCATTCATGGTGAAAACTTTATTTTTGTAATACACATTAAACTAAATCATGGCTGTTTCTCTTCATAAAACTGAAAATGATGCAAACCATGGTAAAGGGTAGTACTGACTTGAGCCACTACCCCCGACACACTCATCTGACAAACTGGGACAAACTGACGTAACAGCTACACCCGTGCAGTTCTGCAGAAAGGTACAGAGAGAGAGAGGACACACTACGGTAGAGAGGAAATGCACAGTTAGTGGTGGCATATGGATGGATGGAGAGGAGAGGGGAGGGGAGGGGAGGGGAGGAGAGGAGCTCAGCATCATGGGATGACCCTCGGCCTAGGCCTATAACTAAAGGATGGTACACCAAACCAAACTTGTCCAATAATTTCACAGACACCACTACATGGGCCCAAGCAAAGGCCGTCCTGTTCCCATTCACTGTTCACAGGTATCCTCACACACTCTTTGCCCTCTGTTCCCTACAGGTTGCCGTAAATGCATCAACACCAATAGCAACATACCTACAGAGCTTCCAGTACTGTGCATAACATGCGAGTGCGTGGAACCACTGTCTAATGAGTCAACTGGAAAACTGTGGTATCTCCTGACTTGTGTTGCTCAGTTTTATGTGTCTCTTCTCTCATTCTACCTCTCTCTGTTTCCCTCAGTGCATTATGCATACATGTGTAACCTTCCTGTGGGTGGCGAGCAGCGGCTGTACGGACAGGACGCTCTTGTGGCCGGCCCAGTCCATGAATATGAAGTGAGCCCAGATTACTCACTGTCACCTGAGCAGGAGGCTGCCCTGTCCTATTATGAGAACAAGGAGTGTAAGTATTTGTATTTTCTGTGTCCTTTATATGAACAGAGAAAATGCACTGAGCCACATTATTGTTTTCTTCAACTAAAAGTGGCTTGTTACCCCTGAAAATGGAGCAGTATCTACTTGTGATACATCACTGGTTGTTCACTGGATGTAAGTCATCCAAAAGATGATTTGTGTGTGTGTGTGTGTTTTATCTGAATAATTTTAAAAGCTGAGATAAAAAGAATATTCAGTAATATTCCTCTGTTCTTCGAGGTTAAAGAGACAATTTAAACATTAAAGTCTAAAAAATAATATTATTTTGCACATTCTTGCATGTTGAATTTTGATGCAGCTGTTGCGGCCCGTCTGTACAGTACATGTTTCTCCACTCATAGGTTTCGTAACATGCAGAGTAGACAGAACATCATGGAAAACAACTTAGAAAATAAATTAATGCAGTTATAACAAATTTAATTACAAAAAACAATAAACATAATTAAGTAATACTGTGAAGAACTGATGCTGTTGAATACAACTTCAAAAAAACACCATAGTGAAACATCTGTCTTCTAGCTTTATTTGAAGTTAACTGACAATGTGAGCATTGTAGCAGAGCTTTTATTTAAAAGCCCCTTATTTTAAATTTATATATATATCACTAAGAATTTGTTTTGAAAGCCAAGAAGCTTTGGAGATGGCAGGATCTGCATTCATGGAGGGATTATTAGTGAATCTACTCTCTGATGGAAATAAGGTGAAGAAACTATTAAAAACATCTCTCAGCATAACATATTACAATTAAACCGTGGTACAAACTGCATCCCCCAAAATGGTCATAAAGATGACCTTCAATAGTAGGTATCATGTCATAAACAAGCAGATTCAGTTTCTCTGAGGGCAAACACTTTTTATTGTACAGAGCAGGGGTGGGAGAAGAAATGGATTCACATTAGAATCGAGATTCATAACTTCTACGATTCTAAATTGATTCACAAATGCTAAAAACTTTTTGTCAGTGTTGATGGGAACTCAACCATGAACCCAGCGTTGCAGACGGACAGCAGACATAGTTGTAATGTTAGCTCATCTTCAGATGAGGAATTCATTTGTGTGTGTGTGTGTATTGATGACTTGATCATGAGCTTTGTAAGACAGGTGCAAAGAACTGTACTTTGTAACCCATCACCAACACTCTGATGTTAGTGTAACAGAGCATCAAAGGTATGAATGAACAAGCAGCTCAGTGACACACACTGCAGCACTTCAGTCAAACTGGTAGGTCAAAGAAAACACCTTGTTTCTACAGACCTGTGCCATTTTGGATCACGCTGGCTTCAACACAGACACTGTTCTCCACCGCTGCAGACGTAACGTTAACAACACAGCCCAGCACTCTCTTTGTTCCTCCATCTCCCCTTTACAAAACACACCACACACCAAAAACCAGATTGTTTTCTGAAGTAACACTAGCAGTGCCACAGTGTGGAAATACTCTAAAAGTTCTGCATTCAAAATATTACTTAAGTAAAAGCATAAAAGTATTGGCATCAAAATATAACCTAAAGTGCCAAGAGTAAAAGTACTCATTATGTAGACTGACACATTTATTATTTGAAGCTGCTACTGGTAAAGGTGGAGCCAGTTATAATAACCTTATATACTTTACGTACTGCTGGGTAGCAGTGTGTAAAGTGCTTGGTTTTGATGCTCTTTCAGAACCAGTTAGCTTAACTGTCTGTTAAACTTCATTTGCAGCTCAGTGGGCATAGGAAGTTATCTGACACACAGTAAGCCAGAGTAAGAGCCAAAATATATTTCTGAATAATAGTTCTGAATCCAATCGTGACACCAAGAATCTGAATCATATCAAATCCTGAGTGTGCCAAAGATTCCCACATGTGATTTTAAAATATTTTTTTATTTTTAATAAATTTGCATAGATTTCAAACAAACCTTTTTCACGTTGTCATTAGGTAATATTTGTAGAATTTTGAGGACAATAATGAATTTAATTTATTTTGGAATAAGACTGTAACCTAACAACATGTGGAAAAAAGTAAGCGCTGTGAATCCTTTCTGGATGCACTGTATCGTCAGAGGAGGAGATCCCTCTGCTGACACAGAGAGTCGGTGTACAGTGATGGCAGTCGGCAGCGTTGTGTGTCACAGTGGAGCTGAAGCAGTGTCTTCTCCAGTTTGACCAGTAGGTGGCAGAGGAGATGTGAGGTGTTCTCCTTGACGTTCAACAGTTTGTGCAGCATCCTGTCCAAAACCAGCTCCAATAGATACAAGCATCTTCCGAGAATAGTGTCCCTTTTTTGGTGTTAATCATTCAAACAAAGATTTGATTTCAGATTGGTGCACCTTGTTTTTTTTTGTTTGCTTTTTTGTTGTTGGGTTTTTTTGCTACAGATCCACATAAGGCATTTGAGGGATTGCGAGCAGAGGAGTGTGGGATACTGAATGGCTGTGAGAACGGTCGGTGTGTCCGGGTTCAAGAGGGTTACACTTGCGACTGCTTTGATGGATACACCTTGGACCTGTCCCGCATGGCTTGCATCGGTAAGACAGCAGTTAAACACAATGATAACAAAGAAAAACCCACCCCTTGGAATATGTGTCATGTTTTCATGTCATCTCTGTCCTCCTCTTTCCACAGATGTAAACGAGTGTTCGGAACTGAACAGTCGGATGTCGCTGTGTAAGAATGCCAAGTGTATCAACACAGTGGGCTCATATAAGTGTGTGTGTCTGCCAGGCTTCACTGCCTCTGACAAACCCAACTACTGTGTGGAGGCAGCAACAGACCAGACATCAACGCACACACCGTGAGCATGGACAGGCACCGCGCAGGGACGAGAATAAACACAAAACCACATGTACAACTTTGTAATACTATACTTGTGAGGACATCCGCTGACTACATGCAGTCACTGCTAAATACTTAACACCATCCTTAAAGTTAAACTTGCTGGTGTCCAGCAGTGCTCTCGAATCTCAGACCACTTCACAGCAGATCACCATCAGTGACCTGGAGGAACATATAACAAAAATATTCTCTTCACTCACCGTATTACACTTCTGCGCTGCACCACCTAGGAGTTTTTTCCTCTTGTATTATATTAATTATATTTTTCATTTTAATGGTTTTTTTAATGTGGACATGTTTAAATAAACCATTCCTAAATATTATGAAGTACCCCAGTGTTAAAGGATAAGGTCAGTCATTTTCTATATTAACAGCATTTTCAACACTCCCCATACAGAGACTAAAACCGACAGTGATTTGCCTCTACTCATGATTAATGTCTGTTTCCTCATTATGAAACACAAGACCCTAATAATTTTTAAGAATATCCAGAGATGTCGTGCACGGGCCCTCGACTCCTGCCACTTCAGATGCTGTAAAAGGTTATGGCTGTTTGGGGCCCCTGGGGCAACATCTTTTAAAAATATCAGGGTCTTGTGGTTCATAATGAGGAAACGTCACCCACTGCTGCAGTGTTTCCCTGATGTGTTTAATTGTTTTTGAACAGCAGTGGAGGTCTATGGCACATAATCCAGGACTGATGGACACTAACAGTGAGTAGAGGCAAATCAGTGTTGGTTTTATTCTCTGGATGGGGAGTGTTTAA
Source organism: Monopterus albus (assembly GCF_001952655.1). NCBI lineage: Eukaryota > Metazoa > Chordata > Actinopteri > Synbranchiformes > Synbranchidae > Monopterus > Monopterus albus. The sequence goes on from NW_018127923.1 coordinate 2,410,878, forward strand.
AGCGCTGTTAAAATAGAAAATGACCAGCCTGATCCTTTAAAACCTAATGGCTAAAAGACATAAAAATGTTATTTTAAATGAATTTTCACTGACCGCACTGTACTGTTCTCTCATCATGGGAATTATTTAGTAAAAATAACGAATTGTACATGCCATGGACGCTGCAGTATCTGTCAATCCAATAAAAACTTTGAGGGTATTAGAACATCCATTTCACATTCACACTGACAACCACATAAGCAAAACAGTGACTGTAGCGTGCTTGGTGATACAGAGAGAACGCGAGTCTACAGCCGCGCACTGGTGTTACACTAAGCAGGTACATTAATCATCAAAACAGCCCAGTTAAGGCCGACAGAATGTTCATTTGGGTAGTATTTAAAAATAAACCAGAGCAGGGGACAAGGTATAATTTTGACCTGATGATGGCACTAAATGAAAAGTCACATCAACAAAGGTATTACAGTTCATCCTTAGGGGATTTTTATTTCCCAAGTTGGACTAAAGTGGTGGGCTGACCCAGCGATGCACCACTAGTGTGACTAGCAAATTTGAGAACTGCTGCTTGAGAGGATCCTCTTATGCTGCCTGACTAATTGAAACCATGTATCACTCCCCTGCACACATGGTGTATTGTGAGGGTTTTTTAAAATTATTTTTCAGTCATTGTTTTTTTACTTCATTTAGCTCCTCATCTGATGGAGTCCCTGGTGAGTCATTTTATATCATGTTTAATTATAAGGTTTGCATTTACACTCACTGGCCACTTTATTAGGTACACCGGTACAACTGTATGCACTTCAATGCAACACTTCCACCTTAACATCTGTTTATGAAGTTCAAAATGTTTCAGTTTTTGGAGAAATTGTCATAAATGTTTATTACTGAGGTTACAGTTAAAGGTGGTGTTGTACTGGACTACATTATATTTAGAGGCGTTCCTAATATTTTGACTCATGTATGTAGATGGGGAGGACAAAAATATCAAGATAATGCTGAATATAATGTTGTCAAGTCGAGCTGAGAACACATTCCTGCACATACAATAGAGTAGCCTATTGTCCATACCCTGATTCTGGTGTGTGTCATAAGGTGTTTATGGAATATAAGAACCCTGTTTACTCTTGTGATTTTTACACAGCGTTGTGAGTAAATGTACTATGAGGTCGCAAAAGCTGCAGCCAGCAGGTCATGACACGTTATATGTCCCCATCTATGGTCACTCTACAGTCTCCTCTCGGAATCAGCTGTTTAGTAGTCTGTGTTTCTCTCTTTCTTAATGTAAAGGCTGCACTGGATGTCGGTGACAGACTTTTAAAAGTACATTGGGCATCTAATCACAAAATATTTCTCTGTCCTCTTTGGTGGCCCTCCACATGGTGGTGCCCTAGGCAACTGCCTGGCTGACCTATAACTAAATACAGCCCACTTACACACACTTGATTCATTAAAGTCCATATATTCTGCACTGTATAAGATACACAGTACACACAGTATACACAGTAAATGAAACGGTAATTTACTTGAGATAAAGATTCATTTAAGTCTACTACGTGGTACCCACTGTTTGTGGGGATAGAAACAGAATTATATCAAATGTATGTTTAGTCTGTTGTTTTTCTAAGTTTGTTTCTTATTTTGTTGTAAGTGGAGTTATAAGAGGCATTAGTGTTCATTTATTGACAGTCCCTATGGGCTGGTGCTGGGGATCCCAGTCAAACTGATAGTGGATATTTAATTCAGTGAAGACGCCAGCTGTCCGCTCCCTCTCCTCCTCCTCCTCCTCCATCATCCCTCTGTTTGCCATAATGATACGCTTGTTACCGCAGTATAGCATCACTAAAAACATTTCTCATGGAGAAACAATATGCACATTGTAATGTACCAAAGACTTTAGAATAGGTTTTTGATCATGTTTTGTCTTTGTTTTATAAGAAAGCTAAAATGCAATTATGTTATCTTTCAGATAAGACAAAGCCAAGTTTCATGTTTGCTACCTGGCATTTCTTCCCCTCACTTTCTATGTGTTGAGATGACTGAAATGAATTTTTGTTTGGATTTTATAGTTTTTTTTTCTCTTGTCTGTGTTTCACTGCAAACTCTTGCCAGGTGGCAAAGCTGCTATGTGACAGCGACAGGGGAGAACAGACGTACATTTAAACAGAAGAGCGGAGGCAACAGCTGATGTATTTGTAATCTGTACATGAATAAATAGCTTTTTCTATGAATTCCTATTACAATGTACTTTAAACCCCTTGGTATTAAACCGCAAATTGTGATATTTAATGTTGCCTGGCCTGTCACTTTTAGATATTTCAAACATGGCTCATTTTTCACAACAAAGGAGAAGCTTTGCATTGTAGAGATTTAAGCAAAAACTGGTGTGCATGCTATGGGCCTGAACTGGGTGGACTCCAGATTATATTGCATGAAACAGGACATGGGCAGGGTGGGGGTCTCGGGTCTGCTTTTCAATGTGTCTGGCACCTGAACGATTCATCTCTAATAGCTTTTTAAAATTATTTGTGCACATTGCTTGGGTTAGGAATTCCACAGTGGGATTTCTGGTTCAAATGTTTGGACCCTTTGGGGTCTCTTTTGCAAATACTGTATCTATGCTTAGATGCTGTAACAGAAGACGGCGAGCACTCATATTAAATGATCTGTAACAGAAGGATTGCAAACAGCTGAGCTGGTCTTGTTCAGGGGTGAGCCCCCCATGTTTTATCATACATACTGTACATCATTTGTAATCAGGGGTTGCTTTCACAGTTGAAAAAACTGTGCAGAGTTATTTCCTGATACAAATATAAAGAAGGAATAATTTGAAGGTAAACTTACAAACAATTATTCTCAAGCTATGTAGGTCTATGAACTGAGTTTTGTTTGGTGTCGTTTCTCTCCCTGTACCTTTCTGCAGGTAGCCCTGGCTCCAGAGCTGTACGTTTGTTGTTTCATGTTCGTTGTGTCCTGATGCTTTTCTTCTCTTCTCTCTCCCCTCTATCCACTCACCCCAACCTTTTGATGCAGAAGGCCACCCACAAAGACCGGGGGTCTGTCGGATGTTTCTTACGTTATGTAAAGTGCCTTGAGGCGATTGTTGTTGTGAATTGGCACTATATAAATAAATTGACTTGAACAGAATTTTTAAAAATTTGTTGTTTCATTGGATTATAAGTATTATGTATTAAGTATTATGACTGAACTTAACATGCTCATACAATGAGCCTGTGACTTATTAGTGCTGTGTGGAGGACTTGAAAGTCAAGAAGTGCTTAACAGACTTTTAAAAAATACAACAAAATATAAAATCATTTTACACAAAAATAACTGCAAAACTAATTAAAACATAATTTGACATTCCACAGTAAATCTACATAAACATCGGATCAATTATCTGATTTATAATTGCCTGTCTGAGGCACAAGTCACTACTAAGAAATACTTCTGATTCATTTGTCATTGTGTGTGAGGTGCGGAGCTGAGGAGGTGCGCTCCAGCAGGTCTTTAAGAATCACTAATCTGAAACCAAGTGCACACAAAGTGATTACACATCATCACACAAAACAACACAAAAACAGCTCATGCACACAGTGATTACACATCGGCACACAAAACAACACAAAAACAGCTCATGTACCATGATAAATAAAACATACCCTGTCCCAGTACAAGTTAGTCTGCACACTGCTGTCATGAAGCTCATAGTATGGAGTGGAAATGGGTTTATATACTGATATTGTATTAGATGCTTCTTTAGACCATGAATGTGAAAGTCCTAGCTGAAGGGGATCATCTATCAAACAGTGTTTTTAGTCCAAATGTCATGGTATGATGTGTTATGTATGACCCTTACCAAACCAATGGGAAGGTGCAGCATGGCTTCATTGCATCTTGTCTTTCTTTTTTCACTGTTAGGGTCTTTAACTTATAAATCACACTGTGGAGCATTCCAGGAAAGGTCAGAAAGATTTAATGCCTTACAGATCACCTGGCCACAACTGTAGCTACCACCGAGGTACTGAAAGTCCGCACCTTGTTAACATTTACCACAGGTTGGCCCATTTTTGTTTCAGTTGTTCTTGTAATTGAAAGAGATTTTTTGGCCTAAATTAGATCATTTTAAAAGTCCCTGCAGATTTCTAATTATGGCCTACCTATAAACTGGGCAAATGAAAGTGAGCAGGTGGGACTATCTCAACACTCCTGTGAAACTGCACAGTGGCCATCTGCATGGATGCTGAGTCACACAGGAGTCTCAGTAGACACAATGTCAATATGAGTGTAGCATCAGGCATTATTTATGAATTTATTTATTATGGATTATGAATGCAGTGTTTCTGTGGGTCTGAATAGTGTTCATAACATTTTCCTCTGGCTTTTTTCCCTCACATTCAAGTGGCCATGATAACCAAAGGCAGTGAAACATATCAACATCTGAAAACTTTTCATTTTGTTTATCTGAAGATGGGGCAGATATCTAGTGAGTCAGTGAGTACCCAGTTTCCATGACAACCAGCATACCACAGTCTACCTAGTGAGCCTTCTATCACTGGATTCCAGGAAAATGAAAAACTACTGCAAACTAAGGCCCTGCATCAAACAAACAAGGCTGCTTCTCACTTCACAAGATAAGCTTGACACTACAGTATGGTCAATGCTGTGGTGAGATTTGAATTGGAGACAAGTCCTTTGTCCAAGGCTAGGAGAAGATCATTGGTGACTTTCACGAATGCGGTTTCTGTACTATGATGGACTCTAAATCCTGACTGAAAATCCTCAAACAAATCATTCTTGGGCAAGTGGTCACATAACTGCTTTGCAACAGCAAAGGTCACCCAATTTTCATTTGTAGGAATAGTATTACATCATTTTATTATGTTTTGACATTTTGAGAATATGAGGTCTGTCTAATGCCAATTTAGAATTTGCTCCAACATTTTCAGAGATGTGAGTGCTCATTATCTAACTGAGCTCTATTAGCAGGTAGCTACATCTCGTTCAGAGCTCAGCAGCCTGTCTGTGAGGACATCGGTGTTCCATCTGCACATTATAGCTGTTTCCACTATTGGAACCTAGCGAGCAGTACACAGTGTGCTTCCCTTAAATGTCATAGCCTCACATGTTGATGTGAGCCATCCTGCTTTGCTTTTCCACTTTTTCTGTGTCAGGCTCTGTTTAGAGGAGCTTGGCAGAGGGAACGCACAGGACATCAGTCTATACTGCAACAATCAGACAGTAACAGAGACTATATGAACAATTTATCAAACAGCTGCTGAACAAGCAGAACACAGCCTTGCAGAAATGTGATGTCTTCACCACTTTGCCACTCAATGAAGTCCCCATTTTGCCCCTAAACCAACAAGTGAATGCCTGTCATATCTACTGTTTTTCTTGAATAACTATAAATTGCACCGGCCTACAGCTTATCCAGGGCCAACCTAAGGACGGGCATCAAGAAGGCCAAACACCACTACAAGCTAAGGTTGAGGAACACTTCACAAACTCTGACCCCCAGTCTTTGTGGAAGGGCATCCAGGTCATCGGTGACTACAAGCCCGGCAACTCCACCCCAACAACCACAGATGTCTCATTCCTCAAAGAGCTAAATGACTCCTATGCTCACTTTGACTGGGACAACAAGGAGACAGTTATGAAGACCAGACCCTCCACAGACCACCAGCCACTCACACTCACCTCTACTGATGTGTATGCTACTGTGAGCTGGATCAACATATACACAAGGCTGCTGGCTCTGATGGCATTCTTGGACACATGCTCAGTTCATTTGCAGGACAGCTTGGTGTTGTCATTACGGACATTTTTAACTCATCCCTCGCCCAAGCAGTTATGCTGACATGCTTCAAAACCACCTCCATTGTGCCAGCGCTGAAACACTCCACCCTGATGTGCCTCAATGAATACGCCCTGTAGCACTCTCACTCATCATCATGAAGTGCTTCGAGTGCCTGATACTGGCACGCCTGATGACCTGTCTCCCACCCACACTGGACCCCCACCAATTTGCCTGCAGAAGGAATAGGAGCGAAGGAATATGGACACAGCCTCCATAGCACTGCACTCTGTACTCAGACATCTGGACAAGTACAGTACTTGCGTAAGGATGCTGTTCGTAGACTTCAGCTCAGCATTTAACATGGTCAACCCCTCCAAATTAACCACCAAACTTGGAGACCTGGGCATCAGCACCTCCCTCTGCAACTGGATTCTGGACTTTCTGACCAACGGGCCTCAGCATGTTAGGTCAGACAACACCTGCTCCTCCACCTGACCAGCTGTATCACAAGTATGGAAACTGTTCTGTCTCCAACCACAAGGTGCTACAGCAGGTGGTGAAATCTGCCCAATGCATCACAGGGATTCCACTTCCAGCCACTGAGGGCGTCCACAGGGACTGCTGTCTCTGACGTGCTCACAGCATTCTCAAGGACTCCTCTCACCCTGCTCACAAACTGTTTGACCTCCTACCCTCTGGGAAGCGCTTCAGGAGCCTCCAGACCAAAACCAGTAGACTCAGGAGCAGCTTCTTCCACACAGCTGTCTCCTTACTGACCTCTGCCCCCCCACTGCCTTCCTCTATACCACTACACACACCTCACCCCTTCTCATCTCTCCTCCTGGGACTAATGCAATACACTTCTGTTACCTGTAACACTGAAGTGATCTGTTAATTTGCACATACTCAAAGAAAACTGCTCTGTATTCATTTGCACACTGTTCATATACAGATACTGTATATTTATCTTTATCTTTGCACTATTTACATCCATTGAACTGTTACCTCATGTAACTTACCTTCTTATTTCGCACTGTTTCATTCCATCTCATCCCATTGCACTAGTGCTTTATAAGCTTAATGTACTTTGTCCATTACTTGTAATTTAAATCCATAAAGTCTGTTGTATATTGTACATTACCCTACATATCTTACTGTAAATATCAATTGTACATATCCATTGGTAAATTAGTTCTGACTGTACAGACTGTAAATATTGTGCACTCTTCACTTCTGTTATTGCACTTCTGGTTAGATGCTAAACTGTATTTCGTTGCCTTGTACTTGTACGTGGGTAATGACAAAGTTGAATCTAATCTAATCTAATCTAATAATGTTATCGGCCTCGTTCCAAATTCCAGCAGTAGGTGTTCATGGGCAAGCAATCATATTATGGGAACATTGCTTTTATGGCATTATGGGGAAACAGACTAGCCTCTTGGTGGAGGTTGCCCTCTCTGAGTGCTGTCTAGTTAATCCTGTGACAGTCCGCCTCAAGCTCCCCAGGACTCTTCAGACCACTCCATGTTGTGTTCTGGTCCATCACTGTGCCAGGTACTCTGAACTTAGCTTACTGGATTTTGTCTGTTATCTGGACTGTTGCAAGACAAATTATTTTTTACATTGTGCTTAGGTGTTTTTTTTTTATACATTCACATGCTGAGGCTTATCCCTGCTCACCATAATATTATACTCACCTGTTTCTCTCATTTGAGAGTTGTCTGTTTATCTTGTTAATCATTAGACTCAGCTAAGGTCTTGTCAAAAGAAATAATCACCTGAAGTCCTCGACGCCTACCTGTGGAGAGAAAGACTCACCCCACCTGTTATACTGTATCTATCTACTAGGCTCCACTGCATTGTCTCCCATTGCCATCGTCTTACCTGCTGGTCCTCCCACTGCTCCACTCCTCCTTGATTCCTGCCGCTTACCTGTAAGACAAGAAGAGTTCATGAATGTATCTCAGTCATATTGCAGAAATAGTTTGAACTCTCTAAGGAGAATTAGTGCTCACTCTATCTCCAATCGCTGTAGGAGAAGTAAAGCGGTCGTGGAGCTTTGGCACCACCATGTGTAGAAACCAAATTAATACAATCCATTTACCTTCCAGCCTGAACCTGCAGAATCATTTTCTCCTTGTTCACCGTTAAATAATACATACTTCTATTACTTAACCTCCTGCTGGTGTTGTGCATTTGGGTCCTCCTTAAACCTTATAACTGACAGTACTAATTTTGTTTACTTCAGTTAAAGTAGCAATACCACAATGTAGAAATACTCAATTACAAGTAAAAGTCCTGCACCCCAAATGTTACTTAAGTAAAAGTTCAAAAGCATCAGCATCAATTTAAAGTACTGAAAATAAATGTACTCATTATTCAGGATGGCACATTTGACATTAATATCTACCATGTTATTGGAGTATAATTATTGATAGATTACTGTGTTCATTACTGGAATCTTGCAGCTGGTAAAGGTGGAGTACATGGAGCATTTTATATACTGCTGCATAGCTTGTAAGTTTTCCACCAGGGATCAGTGTTTGATTATACTGTTTTGTTTTGTTTTGTTTTTTTAATTCATGTGATTTTGTGACTAAAGTGACTAAAATGATCAAATACATGCAGTGCAGTAAAAGGTACAATATTTGCCTTTAAAGTGTAATGAAGTTTAAGGATGGAGCAGCAAAAAAACTCATGTAAGGTACAGTTACCTCAAAATAATGCTTAAGTAAACTACTTGAGTAAATGTACTCATTTACTTCCCACCACTGAATAATATGTTTTCAATCATGACTGATAGCATGACGCATTGTTTTAAAGCCAAGTAGCTGCTGATCTGTTGTGTTGTAGCTAGCTATGGGGCTTTATCTGGTAAAGTCAGAGAAAAACTAATTAATGCGTTGTATTCTAACAAGTAAATGTAACAATAAAATAAAGAAAACACTTGTTTGTGAATATGACATGCAGTATTGTTTTGTTCCTGATTGACAGGTCTGTCATGGCTGTTTGCAATTGTGCCAAAATAATTACTTTAAAAAAGTGATTGTCTCATACAGTTGGGCGTAAAAGTTTGCATTCTCTTACTTTGAAATGGCAAAAAGAGTAAAACAAAGAATTTTTTTTCTCCTCACATAATATTTAATGCACATTCAGCTAGTACAACAGGCCCTTTTTTTACACACACTTTTTATACACTCAGGGAGTGTATAAAAGGAAAGTTATAGTAAAATAATCAAAACCATATCAGTGCAAAACTTTGCGTCCCCTTTTATGAAATGTTCCCTAATCCTTTGCATGTCCTCCCTAACCTCCTCCAGCCTCTCTGGGTGCCCTCTGAGCAGCGTTTCGATCCTTTCAGGTGTAATTTTAGTCCGTTCTACATGGGAAACTTGTTCTAATTCCACCAGATTGCTTGGTTGTTGGTTTCACATTAGAAACAAATGAAAGTGAGTGAAACCATGGGTTAGCACAAACTGTTATGCCATATTATCAAAATCTTGTGACTTTTCAAATGTCCAGTCATAGATTAGGCTGCAGCAATACGCAAAGAAGAAGCACCCCTTGTGAAGACCACCCAAAGGTCAGTTACTGGTCATAGATGGGGCAATAACAATGGTTATTTACAGGGTTTGGTCTTCAAATACATTATTTTAGATGTTTAAGATTAAGGGCAAATCATATTCTATAACTGGGGGTGGCTACATCTCTCTAGAATGATTTGAGGGTTTTGTTTATTGTGGTTCTTTATATGCGAGTGTGAGAAAAGGAAAGAGAAAGAAATGCAGAAGAGAGAGAAAAAGGAGGAAGAAAGACAAGAGAAGGAGGAGAGGGAAAGAAAAAAGGGCAAAAAGAGAGACAGGAGAATTGGGAAAGACAGAAAAGAATGGAGAAAGAAATGCAGATGAGGGAGAAACAAAGGAGAGAGAGACAAAAGAAGAAGGACAAAGAGGAAGAGAAGAAGGAGAAGGAGACAAAAGTGAGAGAGAAAGGGGAAAGGAAAGAAATAGAAGGAGGAGACAAAACAACAGAAGGAGAAAGAAAATCAGAGAAGGGAGAAACAGAAGAAGAAAAGACAAAGGAAAGAGGAGGCAATAACAACGAGGAAGAGCATGGAGGAATTTATCTCTGAGAAGAAGGAAGGAGAAAGTGAGGCAAATAAAGGAAAGATGGAGCAGAAAGAGAGAATAAGTCAAGACAAAGAGAAGACAGACAGAAGGAGGAGCGAGGATCACACTGCCAAGCTCTTCTTCATGATATCTAACACTCCCTGGACCAGGTTCTTAATGAAGAGATCCAACAGCGTCAGGCCCTGTGACGTGGAGTTCACTGACAGTAAGAAAGTCTTAGACTGTTTCATAGGCATGTGCATTGTCTCCTGTAGATATATGGTCACTGTGACTGATACAGGACACAGCCTGACAGGTTGGATTATTGTATATTTTGTTTTAGTTTAGCAAATTAATCCACTTTATTTACTGGAGTAGCATAAAGTGATCAAATGTCTGCAGTGTGGCTTTGTTCACTGTCTGGTCTCTGTGTACAGTAACGTAAGAAGAAATGCCAGGCCAACATGTTTTCTGTAGCAATTTATAACATAGTAATGATACAAATGGTGTCTGTTGACTTGTCCTTGTTGGTGTACAACTGCACTCCAGACTTAAGCTTTCTTATACTGTTGGTTTCAGGGGTCGCAGATGAACAGCAGGACAGTGGAGATGTCTGGCAGGAAGAGAGGCATCTGTCAAAGGACAGAGTGAGAGGAGGCACAACTGGGGCACAGGATGGAAGTTAATAGAAACGTTTTCTGTACAGCACACAGAGGTAACCTAAATGTGTCCCCTAAATCAAAAATCAGCACAGTGCAAAACATAAAGTTATGCAGTTGTGTGGGAGTACAGTAAACCAAAAACAGTTAAAAAAAAAAAAAAAAAAGATACAAAAAATAAAAGGGCAGCCATTTCAAATTTGTCACAGAATGATCTGAGCAACCACCTAGAAACACCCTTGCAACAACACGTTTAAGTAAGTTCAACACTTTTTCACAAACCGTGACTTGGATGACTGAGAATCTCTGCAGACATTGTACTTGGTTTTAACCTGTTGTCACTTCTCCCAGTTCAACCAAATTTAATCAAGGTCAGCCTCACCATGTAAACCTAAAAGAAAGGAAACAAATTAGGAGAAATGCTAAGGGAAAAGGCAATGTGTGATGACGCCAGACATACAGTATGTAAAAAAAGAAGAAAAAAAAGTCAAATTTCCAGAAAGACCTTTGGACCCACACAGATGCAGTCAAATAGCACTGTGCATTCTACTAACCTGACCTGTGCCAACCCAGACTATCCTAATCTAGCCTAACCTTAACATCACTCCACTTACGTGAACCTAACCTATGTTAACCTAAGTTAAATGAGTCTTACCTACCTTAACCTAACCTCAAAAACCTGAGATGAACTGAAGTATGTGTTAAGGATTCTCTTGAACCAGGAGGTGAGAATGAAGCAAAGAGGACCCAGACTGCAGTGTAATAGTTTAGATGAAATAAATGAATGCTTTAATGTAAGAACTAAAAGAGTGGTGTAGTAGAAACTGATGATGGTGACGGCAGGCAGTGGGTCAGTCCGTATGGGTTGAGGGAATATATGGAGACAGGCTGTTTCCAGTGGAGTGGCACTGGAAAAAGGAGTAATTGGAGGTGGATCGTCAAGTCGAGCGGTGAGCTGAGATGAGTGGCTGCAACGAGGCTGGCCCAGAGGTGACGGTGCCAGCGAGGTCTAGGGGCCGCAGACAGTTGTCAGATGACCCCCAAACACTGAATTCAAGCCACAGTACACTGTGAAGCATGGTGGCGCAAGCATCGTGATATAGAGATGTTTCTCATACTGTGGTATTAGGCCTATTTATTGCATATCAGGGATCATGGATCAGTTTGAATACATAAAAATACTTGAAGAGGTTGTTGCCTTATGGCAAAGAGGAAATGCCCTTGAAATGGATGTTTCAACAAGACCGTGACCCCAAACACACCAGTAAGCGAGCAGCATCTTGGTTCCTGATCAATAAGATTAACATTATGGAGTGGCCAGCCCAATCCACAGACCTTAATCCAATAGAAAACTTGTGGGGTGACATCAAAAATGTTGTTTCTGAGGCAAAGCCAAGAAAGAGAGCCTTTAGCTATCAGGTTTGTCCCAGTCTCAGTACAGGAGGCAGAGATCCTCTTTACCTTCAAGAGTAGACTTAAGACTTTCCTATTTGATGAAGCTTATAGTTAGGGCTGGACCAGGTGACCCTGAGCCTTCCCTTAGTTATGCCGCAATAGGCCTAGACTGCTGGGGGGCCACGAGCTCCTGGATGAGGCAGAAAGCTGCCCACCAAGAGCGGGGGTGTTACAATTACTGGCTAGGTAGGACCCAAAGTGCAGACACACGAGGCAATGGAAGGTACAAGAAAGACATTTAATAAATAATATGGGATGAAAGACCAAGGGGGAAAAATATAAGGGCTGAACAGGGGTAGGCAAACTGGCAGGGTGTGGTCAATGGATGTAGCAAGCAGAATAAACCAGCAAGAGGCTGAGGGAAAGGAGGAGAATATATACACAAGAGAGCAGAGGATAATGAGGGACAGGTGAACACAATGAGTGGTGATTGCAGACTGGAGTAAAGCTGGGGCAGGTGAGGTGACACAGAACAGGAAGTCTAGCCAAAATAAATGCACCAAACAGGAAGCAAGTCCACAAATCATAATATGGAATCTATCAGCGATTTCTTCTCTTAAAGGGAGTTTTTTTTTCCTCCCCGCTGTTGCCAAGCTAAATCTTCAAGCATTTTTCAGTTTATACCAGAATCAGAATCAGAATCAGCTTTATTGGCCAGCTGTGTTGGACGCATGAGGAATTTGATTCGGGTACAGCGGGTCTCAATGTGTATGTACATATCCTATGTAAAGTAACGGCATAGGGCAAGTAAACAATGTAAGGCTGATAGAACAGAAGCAAAGAAGTGTGCAAACAAACACAGGAATGTGCATTGGTAAACGAGATAAAAATAAAAATAAAGTACTTATAAACAGAGACCTGTATATACTGTATGTCTATATATACACACACACAGCCTAGATGCATTCGATGGATCTGTATGTACAACGTATATTTACGTATATTTAGGTATTGCACTGAGGGTAACTGACCAGTCATACTGTCCTGGGTTAAGTGTTGATCAGAGCGACGGCCTCTGGGAAGGAATTGTCCATGTGCCTAGTTGTCTTGGCACACAGTGACCTGTAGCGCTGTCCAGAGTACAGTAAATGTTTGAGTTTGTAAAGAAAAATGCAGACACTGCTATTTTTTTGAACAGCCTAATATTCCTTTTTCTTCACTTTCTGTAAAGTAATAACAAATTTGACAAAGAAAATAGCTGAACTTAAAAATTTATGTTTGCACAAAAGGAGATGACTGGATTTCTTACAACAGAATCACATTAGGAAGCGGTGGGTTCTTGGTCAGTGTGGACAGGAAAACCACTCACAGCAACCAGTAACTCTGTTAGTATATTGTACAGATATGCTCAAAATATACGAACCTATTCTTTAAAACCTCTTTGCAAGTTTGAACCATTGGGCTATTCATTCAGTATGTAGCACCTTCACTGCAATGGGCAGTGTAATGTGATGGAACATGAAAACATAAATCCTCCATTTTCATCTAGACAGTTTCATCAAATATGTCTGATAGTTGGGATTAACTCTGTTACTTAAATGTGCTCAGTGTTAACAAGTACAGCTGCTGCAATGACCCAATAGTACTGCGTGTCATGTGATAAAACAGGGTCAGCTGGAGGTGAAAATAGTTAAATTCCAGTGTCCACACAGTACCTGACATTTATTCCCTTGCTGAAAGCATGTGTGAGGCAATAAAAGCTGGATTTCTCTTCCTTTGGTCCAGCCAGGCAGCTGGATGTGCGGTTGGTGTTTTTGTTTAGGCAAATATCTTTAGAAGCCCAGAGAGACTAAACAATGTGTACAGCGTCATTAGAGTGGAATATGGGATGGGCTGACTCTCTCACACAAGTACAGAATAACAATGCATGCCCCACTACCACCACACACACAGGCAAAAAACGAAATCACCTAAATCATCACGTTTCACTGGGCATTTACTGGACAAAGTTATCATAAACATTGCTGGGATTAGAGACAGGAAGACACGTTGAAACAAACACGATCGTGCGCACAAGCATATTGTCCTGCATTTCCTGTTCTGCTCTGTTCTACTTTACCTTGTGTGCTCCCTATATTTAGCTCAGTCCAGGGAAACCAACCAACACAGGCAGGAAAACTAAGTTGGGAAAGAATTGAAGGAAGTCTAGTGGACATTTAGACAAAGAACTCACACAGTGGGATCAGTGCTGGCTGAATATGCAGCAGCACTGTGTATGGCTGAGACAGCTGCAGAAACGGGGCTGTGTGAAGAAAGGGTTGGGAGATACTTTGATCCAGCAACTAGACGGTTATGCTGAGTTCAGTAGCAGTCTTGTGGATCCTGATGGACTTTGGTTTTGATATGGATTTGAGCAGACAAAAAATGGATCTATACATGAACATTCATACCAAGTGGATCCATGTGGTCTGCTGGTAGATCTCAGCAGAGTGGGAGTCTCAGATGAGGTAAGGTTCCCAAAATGTTTGAATGCAACAACATTTAAAACCACTGTTGCCACTAATAACTATTACTTGAACTGCTTTGTAAATGTAGAACCTAAAATATCTTTTTAATGTGCTCTAACAGCACATTATAACAAGTCCAGATGGACACTGCTCATGTAAAACCTAACCTGTCTTTGCATACTCTCACCTGTCACTTTAGTGGGAAAGTTGTGTTTGTCAAAACTCACTGATCACAGCTGTATGCAAATGAAAGACTTCTAGTAAAGGAGGTAATGTTCACCCCATGATATGAACCATGAATGTGTAATTTCTAATTCAAAGGTTTGCATTGTACATGGCAGATATTGTATATTTAACAAGAATGTGGTCAGTGTGTTCCAGCTCAGGAGGGAAATGGAGTAAAGTTTTTTAACTACCTCATTCAAAAGGATATTGATTGCCAAACATTTGTTGTTTCTTGATGTTGGTTTATTACAAAAGTACTGTATCTTCTTTTACCTTTTCTTGACTGGTACTTATACATAAACACAAACCATAAGGACGTAAAAATATTAGTTTTGGGTTTGGACAAATGACTGTATATCTACACTAATACATTTGCATACTCATTAAAGCTACATGACAAGACTGTCTTTTGTTGGCTCTACACGCATATGAATTACAAAAAAGAAATCTTTAATCTTTTCGATATGTTGCTGCAGTTCTAAGAAGTGGTTTTTCAGCATTCAGCAGTGCAACAAATTTTTATTTAGTACTGTAATCTTAAAAAAGAAAGAAATTAATATTCAGTTTGTAATTTATTTGGCTTGGATTTATTAGCATTTATATTTATTGTGTGTAGGTTGGGGAACAGTCCAGGAAGAGAAATGTCACATACGTACAATATGCACAATGAAAGATCACCTGAACAATTTGAGAACACCTGTAAAATGATTGCATCTTGTAATGTGTGCCTTTAACTCCAAATTGTGTTTTGCTAAAGCATCAATCTGGCTTCAGATTAAAAAAAAACATCTGCTGTTTGACCAGATACGTTCTTTCAGATGGCTCATTGAGTCTCTATTTGGGACATATGACAACTTTCTTCATGACAAAATGTCAGCTTTGCACACAAGATGGCCATAATATCCCAGGGACATTATCATAACATTTGCTGGGGACACTGTGCCGATTCATGATGATTAATTAATGCCATTCATCTAGTAGCACCTTCAAGACCAAACCTGATATTTTTAGCTCTACTACTGGTATCAACACTGCAGCCTCTACAGGCAAAGATGGGACCTGTGCATTAGAAACCTCGTCCCTTTTATGACAGGACCCACATCTTGATCATAATCAGGGAGCAGAAGACTTACTGTACGTTTTAATTAGAAATGCACTATCTTTGTGTTTGTAGCATATATAATCTGGCTTTTTATGTTAATTCTGTTCTTATTCTATTCTATTCTATTTTTATTCTACTTTATTCTATTTTAGTTCCTAAATGTTATGGCACCCAATACTAGGTGAGAGAGAAACGGTATTTTGATTTTCTGTATATCCTGCACATATGTGAATTGACAAAAAAATCCTTGAAGAAACCTTAATGTGTCTTTCCATACAATCCAATGGAATTGCATACATTCATAATGAAGAGCAGCATGACTTCCACAAACAACACCTAATTAGCATAATTATTTCATTGGCTGTCACCTGAGAAACTGAACAGAACAAACTGAAGGTAATCTGACTATGCCCTGATGCATTTATAAATTCCAATTTGTCCAGAGTGCATTCACCTCTGGGTTTAATGAATAACCCTGTTTGGCTGCATTTAGCCTGGCTGCCATCCAAATGTAGTGCACATTTTAGATGAATTTCAAGAAGATGAATGTTTCCATCCACTACCATTATAAACATATTAGGAGCTGAGGAGGTATTTTAACCAAATCCTGTTGCCAGAATTAGAGTATGTCTATATTGGCTGTTTGTTTTTTCCTCCAGTGAAGGAAATGTGACTTTTTAGTGGCTACATTCTCCACTATGTTCACTAGCTAATCTGTAACTGTGTCTGTCTGCGGTCTGTTGCTGAGCAGGTGGTGTACAGTGAGTTTCTTTTTGTCTAGTTTAGAGGATTGCAGTTAACCTAGAGCAGAAGTGCATGCACTCATCCTGGCCTGAGTGAACAAAGTGAAGCTCAAATTGTTCTCCAGTCTGTTAAAAACACCCAATATCTTTGTCAGCAACACTGTTTTGTATTTAACATGTGCCTCAGTGATGCTGTGATCAGAACAAACTGTTTTACATGTGTAGTACACATGTGAGTGATCAGCTGTGCACGGCGCGCTGGGGCTAGACAATGGCTAAAAACTGGCACACGCCCTGGCGCCGCGCTCACTGCTGTTGTTTTCACTGTGGCTGGTTGACATACGTATGAACTGACATGGACTATTGGACTGCACATGCCTACCACATAATGCGCTGTCTGTCAGTTCTTCTGGGTTTATGTAATGTTTTATGGCTCATCCTTTGACTGTGTACTCTACCACTGTTTTTGGAGTTTGGTACAGCTGCACTAGTAAACTAGCTGGAGTACACTGAACTTTTTCAGATTCAATGATGCTCAAAATATCCTCTGGGCCAACCAGTTATAAAATAAGCAAAGAGGGTGTGTTCCAAAACCTGACATTACGACACCCTTTGTGCCTGATGGGCGCGGTCACTGTTTGTTTTAACACTACAAAAGGCAGCGTGCTGGCACGGCCAAATGGAAGGCAGCTATATTGAAATGCCCCCCACTGTGATCAGACTGCCTGACCAGCTCCCATGTTCAATGGGTCGCTCTCTCTCTCTGTAATGATTGGCCATACTGCTGTTAGGTTATTTCTTAGTTAGATAGATATTGATTAGAGATCTGTTGTATTAGAAAATGTTAGTGTAGACAGGATGTCTAGCTCAGGCTGTTAAATGCTCAGTTCATTGTCATGAGTTCTGCAGGCTGCATCTAGGCCAAGGTCAGCTAGATTGCAGAGTCTGCTGGCAGGATGAATATTGCTAGTAGCATGATATGCTCAGCCGTAATCTTAATCATAACATTTTCCGAGGCTTACTGTTCGGACATGTCCCTGAATGTCCTGTATGTTTTTAGATACACACCACATAATCAACAGCCACACACTTGAATTTTCTCCATGTTTTGACTACTGCTCTGGTCAGCTGCCAAGCTGGCATATCAGGTGACGTCACGGTTTGACGTTGCCTGCGTAGAATGGGCTAGCCCAACCAACCAGATAAAATGTATAGGCCATTAGGGTTCTAGGTCTTTCTTCTTCCAGGCTGCCTGCGCACAGTTTTGGGGGTGGAAGATGCCTGGACGTGTAATGTTAATTCTTGCCTGTGACCCTTTGAATAAACCAGCACAGTTATATTTTTTTATATACTCAAGTGGTCCGCTTCGTCTCACTGAGTTCCTGGTTTGAAAGAACCGGACGTGGCTTTATAATAGAAAAAAGCCTTTACTGCATAGCGTTGGCGATATTTAATAATTACAATTAAGTTATATCTCATATTGTAATGCACTAAATTTAACGTTCCACTGTAGTTTGCACCTTGCAGGTCCATGTAGAGTAGAATGAATCAAAATCCTTTGGCCAAAAACAAAACTAGAACACACAGGCTTTCTTCATTTACTGGGTACTAATGCATGTCCTGTGTGAATCTTTATCTTGGTGAGATGCTAAAAAGAAACTGAAGTGCTGCTGCTTAGGCCCAATAGATAAAGTGAAGCTGTTCCATTAGGGTTATCCAAAACAAAGAGTCCTCACTCTGCAGAATGTCAAGTAGTGTTACGTCCGTGACCCGGGCCGCCCCATGTACCTCGGTAGCAGGCACAGGTAGTTCCAGCAGCTCCGCCCCCGCACAGGTGAGGGTGCATTCCAGGCGACGAGGCACACCTGCTCTCCATTATCGGAGCAGTATATAGGGTCAGCGTTGGTGCGTTCTCGTTGCCAGATTATTATGTGTTATCCTGTTGGTAACTACGTTTCATGTTCATGTTCATGTTCATGTTCATGTTCATGTTCATGTTCATGTCCATGTCCATGTCCATGTCCATGTCCATGTC
>NW_018127923.1:2429745-2431193 GCF_001952655.1 Monopterus albus
AGATCAGCGGACGAGACCGGCTCGGTTTTGTTTGTTTTTGTGGAGCATTAAATACGTTTTTCTTGTCTAGCCTGGGTTCGAATCTGCATACTTACTGGGTCCTAAACATATCACGCACAGCTCGCCGTAACAGTATAATCTGGCCACTATGGACCCAGCAGCTTCGGACCCGGGCGTTACGGCCCGTGATATCAATGCACTCTTGGCACGGATTGAGCAATTGGAACAGTGCCAACGAGTGGGGTTAGAGCAAGCTCACACCATGACTCAGCAGGTTTACCGACTCTCGGACCACGTAGCCCGTTTTACCTCTGACGCCAGCCAAGGCTCGCCTTGTGAGAATCGCATCCCCGATCCCGAGCCTTTTGCTGGGGATCTACACAAGTGCAGGGGGTTTTTGATCCAGTGCGCCATGGTGTTTGAGCAAAGACGATTTACTTCTGACTCAGCTAAACGAGCGTACGTTCTGAATCTCTTACGGGGTAAGGCTTTAGCATGGGCGGAGGCGCGGCTGTCTCGTAACGGAGCCCTGAGCTCCGCTCAGTTTCAGGAGGAGTTACGTGCTGTTTTTGATCATACGGGCACCGCTGAGAAGCGGCTGCTTGCACTGCGCCAAGGGTCACAGAGTGTAGCAGAATACGCCATTGACTTCCGCATTCTGGCAGTGGACACAGGGTGGAATAACGTCTTTTTGAACGGGCTGAATGAGAGCGTCAAAGACGAGCTAGCCACCCGAGACGAACAGCCCAGCTTTGACGCACTAGTTGCGTTGGCCATACGCCTAGACAACAAGCTACGAGAACGGCGTAGGGAATGGGGAAACTTCTCACGGGCGCTCCCGCGGCGCCTTACTACCGGTGAACGACCGTTACGCATCCCCGAGCCTTCGTCCTCTAGCAACCAATCACCACCCAGAGAGCAACCCATGCAGCTCAGTCGCGCTCCGCTTTCTGCTCAGGAGAGAGCTAGACGTTTTGAAGCCAATTTGTGTTTCTACTGCGGCCAATCGGGACACCGTCTCATCCATTGCCCTGCGCGGCCAAAAGAGCGTGGCCACCAGTGACATCAGGGCGACTGGTGGCCCACTGCCATAACCCTGATACCACCCCCACGTGTCTTCTCCTGCCGGCGGTGCTACATGTCGTTTCTGATTCCCTTTCTCTCACAGCCTTGGTAGACTCAGGAGCGGACGACAACTTCATCGACAGAGAACTCGTGGGGCAGCTGGGTCTCACTGTGGAACCACTAGCCAAGCCAGTTATCGCCAACGCACTTGATGGCCGGTTTATGGCTAGGATCACTCAGCGCACCTGTCCGGTTTCGTTGCCCATTTCAGGTAACCACCATGAACACATCCAGTTCCATATCATAGATGCACCACAGACCCCCTTAGTGCTAGGGTATACCTGGCTCATACGACACAACCCGCATATTGACTGGGCTACTGG
>NW_018127923.1:2432215-2443612 GCF_001952655.1 Monopterus albus
TTCTTCTCCCATAGGCTGTCCCCTGCAGAACAGCATTATGATGTAGGGAACAGGGAGTTACTAGCCATTAAGTTAGCACTAGAGGAATGGAGGCATTGGTTGGAGGGAGCCGACATGCCTTTTCTGATGTGAACAGACCACAAGAACCTCACATATCTCCAAACTGCCAAACGCTTAAACGCTCCACAAGCTAGATGGGCGCTGTTCTTTGATCGGTTTAACTTCATGGTCACGTACCGCCCCGGCTCCAAAAACGTAAAACCTGATGCCTTGTCCCGACAATGGGGGATGGCACAGGGGGGCCAGAGGGAGGACACCATCTTGCCCACCTCCTGTGTCATTGCAGCGGTCACCTGGGGTCGTACGTTCGTCCCTGACTCAGTACGTGCAGAGGTGTTGGACTGGGCACATGTCTCTAGATTTACCTGTCACCCGGGTATCACGTGCATGCAGGCTTTTCTAAAACGACGTTTCTGGTGGCCCACTATGGATCAAGATGTCCGCCAATATGTCCAGGCCTGCCCTGTTTGTGCACGCTCAGAGTGACTACCAGAAACGATCTATACCATACCTGCTGCTTGTTCTTAAACTCTTTCTCTGTTCTTATTTGGCGAGCAAGGCCTCTCATTCACCCCGGGAGACAGTAGCCCAGTCAACTCAGTGTGCCCAGCTGCCCCAAGATCAGTGGACGAGACCGGCTCTGTTTTGTTTGTTTTTGTGCAGCATTAAATACGTTTTTCTTGTCTAGCCTGGGTTCGAATCTGCATATTTACTGGGTCCTAAACAACTCACGCACAGCTCGTCATAACAAGTAGCTCTGTAAAGGGCGTCAGAAGGGTATTAACGTGCACATGAATGTGTCTCACAATCATCAATAAGAATGTTAGAATCATTTTAGTTGGAAAAATAATATATTGCTGAAGAATATATATGTTGTATGTTTTAACACGTTGACATCCACAGCTGTTTCCTCAGTTTGGCTCTCATCCAAATTGGTGTCCACACAAGCTTAAATAAACCCAGACTCAGGCTTTCATCTAAGGCTCTGCGTACATGCATGAGCACACCTGTGACTGAATGTGCAAGGATCGAGCAGATCAGGCTGTTGCTGTCACTGTGACCTGCTGATGACACAGAATCTGATCAGCGGGACCTCACCATCTCTGGCTTGACTGTTCCAATGCCACTTTTTGCATATGAATAACCCTGACGCTTGGAGTCTCTCTCATTCACACACACTCAAAAGCCTCTTTTAGACAGAAACTCTGCTATACTGTCATTAGGCCGGTCCTTCATCATTGCAACTTTGTCTATTTAACCTGACTGAACTAAAAAAAAAAAAGCTGGCATAATGCCGCCCCGTGTTTTTTAAACAAATGTCAGGGCTTAGAGGCATGACATCTAATATAACCAGTGTGACATATAACATAAGTTAGAAATACTAATATATCATCGTCGCTTTCACTGTAAAATAATAGAAATTCAAGTTATTTGTTTATATGTCCTAAAGGTTAATTTTAGAAAGCACCAACCTTCTGCACCAACAAAATGTTTTGTCACCAGACGAATAGATAAAGACAGTGTTCTAACCCATTTAATACTGTCTCTGAATTCAATTCCACAAAAAAAAAACACATCTTGATGACCGCAGAGTTTTCTAAAATAAGCTCAAGTTCACTTTCCTTGTCAGAACAAAGTCAGATACAGTATATTTCCTCCTTGTCTGACTTTGTTTTATTTCTAGTTTTAGTGTTTAACTGACTTGCCATGAGTTCAGTATGATAATCACTGTGATAGGAAAAGAGCTGTTCATTTTCATTAAGCTTTGATTTATAGCCATTGGAAATCTGCTCAGTCTTCAGTAGCCTCTACTCAAATTCATGTTTTATTTTCAAAGAAAAAAACATTAAACTATAAAAGCAAACTACACAATACAGTCATGAAAACTAACTAATGATTCATAGTTCTTATCCTCCCTTTTGCACCACATCTCCCGTGATGATCATGACGCACAGCGGGGTCAGAGCTGATACTGCACACCACTGGCTTCCTTTTAGATCAGCAGCAGTTACTTAACACATCCATGTACCCATCCCTAAATTCTGACTCAGAACCCAGGCTGGGTTTCGGTTACTCTACCACAAGTCGCTGCAGCTAAACAGAAAATACTTTGTGTACACACTGACTACAGACTGTGATAAATGTAAGTGCAGGCTGACAGGTGCTGATAGCAGCAGTAGATAACACTGATGTTCTGTGTCTGTGACCATTTATAGCCCAGTGATCTCCTAACTTGACAGACCGCCCACAACAGCCAGTGTACATTTACTTTGTCTTTACTATCTTTGTTTACTGTGTGTGTGCAGAGAAATAGGTGTGGGATTATGTTTGTCACCAGACTGAAATAACTTCCTTGTGCATTTTGCCCAAAACAAATAGACAAGTAGTACTCACAAAATGGCACCTGTTTCACTTGGTGTTCAAGTTAATAACCCACCAGGCAGCTGCACAGACTGCAACATAAGCACATTGGGAACTGGTCTCTGTGAACCACACAGAAAATTGAATATAATCAGGGAGAGCATATTTGTTCTTTTGCACCAAATCGACACAGGTGCACACACTGTTGTAGTTAAATACCTGTAAATGCATACTAATAGTTTTAAATGAAGCAGACAGTTTGTTGGTCTCCCAGTGATTCCAACTCAGCTTTTTTTTTTTATCTAGCAACTTTTACAGCGGGCTTCCCATTGTAAATAGCTGGTAACACCAAGGCCTGCTAGACCAGTGCAAAACTAGCACAGCGGTTTGATGGCCACTGACAGCTATGGAGAAGAGTTCCGTAAAGAAAATAACAAATCTCAGTGTAGTTGTGAGAGCAACCATGCTGTGTGCTAAACCACAGCACTGAGAAAATCTGATTTTCTTACTGAAAGTAAATCTCCTCTTTCAGTGATCTACAGAAAGAAATACCAAAACAACTATGATAAATGAAGTTGGATTCACACACTAACACAAACAAATGAGTACAATAGAATCTGTACATGAAATAACTCACCACTTCTGACCACACTTTTCTACACTGAATAAATGAAGCAAATTTTAAAATCTGTGGTTTTGATAATCATTACTTTTTCATAATGGCCAATCAAATGACAATAGAGCATGTTTTTATAGTAGAAAGTAAAATAAATGTCAAAGCCATTAAAATCAACTGTTTTCCTACAATTTCAGCTCCTTGAAAGTTCTTTCACCTCTAGGCACAGTCCACAGAGAGTCTCCAGCAATGATGGCAGCTCTGTGAGGCTGTGCTAGGGAACATGGATACTATGAGCTAAATGGTCTTATACTTGTATAGTGCTTTTCTATGCATTGCAGTACACTCAAAGCACTTTCACACTATTTGGTCATTCACCCACTCACAAACATTCACACACCGGTGTTATCACTGGGAGCAACTGGGGGTTCAGTGTCTTGCTCAAGGACACTTTGACATGTTGACTGGACAAGCCGGGAATCGAACCATGGAAAAATACACCTACTGTATGTGATGCATATTGTTTCAATCTTAAGGGAGATTAGTTTTAAAGAGAGCTACTGCAGGAATACATTTGTCTATGACAAGTAAATATTTTTTATTAGCTAAAGTTTCATAATATTTCCATTTTTATATCAATAGAAGGAGACCTGCTTTCTTTAGTCTTTCCCAAATTTTCTAGAAATGCAGATAGTCAAATATTAAAGCAGCACTAACCAATATTTGATATATCTGTCATGGTTTGGTCTCCATTTCCTGGTTTTGGGTTGTTTTGTCTCCCTGCTGCTCCGCCTTATCACTTTAATCAGCCGTTCATTACCTCCCGGTCCTGTCACATTGGACCAGGCACAAACGGAATGTTTTCCGTTCATTCCCCGCTGGTTCATTGACGATTACCTGTACTTATGTTTATCTGCCTTAATGTCATTTTCAGGGCAGCACGGTGATGTGGTGGGTAGTGCTGTTGCCTCACAGAGAGAAGGTTATGGGTTTGCGACCTTTCTGTGTGGAGTTTGCATGTTCTCCTCGTGCTTGCGTGGGTTCTCTCCAGGTACTCCGGCTACCTCCCACTGTCCAAAGACATGCGGCTTAGGTTGTTTAGTTACTCTAAATTGCCTGTAGGTGTGTGTGTCTGCCTGTTGGCCCTGCGATGGACCAGCGACCTGTCTAGGGTGTACCCTGCCTTTCGCCCGATGCCAGCTGGGATTGGTTCCAACGACCTTGTTCGGGACTAAGCGGTATAGAAAATGAGATGAGATGTCATGCTCAGCGCTGCCACAGATCCATGCTACTCGATGCTACATTACGTATGTACTCCTCATTGCGATATTCTCCATTTCTGTCACATTCGATACTACCACGTCTCTGCTCTTCCTGACTCTTTCTTTTGGTCCTGCTGCTACCCTCTGCTCTTGTTGTGCACTTAGCAATACTTCAGCCACGTTCCTGCTGTGCTGAGTTTAACCTGCCTGCCAGCCACGGAGTGAGCGCCCTGGCACTATGTGCTTACCCAACTGCCAGCAACACTGTGCGATTACCTGACTGTTGGCAACACTGTGCACTCAGCTCGCCCTGATCCTCCTGGCTCCTGATGGTCCCCGTCAACTCCGCTGCATGTCCCAGTCCTCCTGGTTCCTCGCCCCCGGTCCTCCTGGTTCTGGCCTGACCTGTCCTCCGTTGCCCGCTGCCCTTCCAGCTAATCCTGTTCCTGCTCAACCTCTTTGCCACCCAGCATAATTTGTTTAGCTATTTAATAAACCTCCTTTTTGTAGTAGTCCTCCTGTGAGTTTTGAGTCTGCATCTGGAGTCCACATCTTACAGCCAACACAACAATATCAAATTACTGCTGTATGTGTTGATAGCAGTGAGGAACCCACAGAGAATTATCACCAGCTCTATGTTGGTTAAAAGCAATTAGGATTTTCATATTGTTGTCCGTGCATTATGCAGGTTTGTTCAGACAAAAGCCAATGTACCAACTGTTCAAATATTAGCTGTAGCTGGAAGTACAGACCCTGTGTTGTTTTTTTCTGACTTCCCACCTCACCAGAAACTATAGTTCTTTCCTCTGGTTTGGTAAAACCTCTGCATTCAAGTGTTTTATTTTCTTTGTTAGACACAATTATGAGCTGATAGTTAATAGTTCCAGCCTGTTCTAGACCCAGTCTTCCACATCCCCCACACTGTAGAGGCTACATACATCAGATAGAAGATGCCATGTTGTGCTTGTTGCCTGTTTTACCAGATGGCTTTTGGACAGTGCAGCTGCACCTCATACATCTCGACACTGACATCATCACCAGTTGAGTACTGCATCTCGAGCGGGTGTTTCTCCACCCCCCTGCCACAGCAAGTCATTTATGCTGCTTTATTCTTCCCCTCCCATCACCAGGCATCTCTCCCCTCCATGTTTCCGGGTCCATTCCTGTTGCCCTTTACTTCAGGCACTGAACAGTGCACCAATCATTAAAGGATACCTGAATAGGATTGAGTTCTTCCTCAAGCTTGTCACTGAGAACCACAACTCAAACTCAAATAACCATGTTGTTCCGCTCCACCTGCATCTTCTAGACCGGTGTTTCTCACGGGGTGGGTCACGAGAAACTTTTGTTCTTGAATAAAAATGATTGATTCTCCATCCCTTGTATTTATTCACACCCTGTCCTAATTACATACGCACATATTACCATCCTAGCACATCCTCTATTTCCCTAAGCACGCCTTCTCCAACCTACTACACTACATATGATCATAGACTCAACCGACTGACCAATCAATCTTTACAAACATTTTCACATCATTCACACAAAACCTAGTTACACCCATCACATAATTCAGACATTGTTCTGCTGCATACTATTTCACCACCAGATGGCACTAAACTGAACCTGTGAATGAATGAACCAATACTCAAATGCATGAAGTGGTTCGATACAGGTGTCATGGTGTCAATTGGACATCACTAGGAAAGGGTTGTGTTGCCAAGCAACGAGGAGAATCAGCTGGTTGAGCTGTCATGTGACCAGACACTGAGAAAGAAATTTGATGAGGTAAGCTTTCCCCACTGGCGTCGGCCTGGTTAAGCTCTGCTTGGGTTAGCAAGGCTAGCAGAGTTGAGAACAACAGCAGTATCAAGGCACAAAGAACTAGAACACAGATAAGTACACTAATAGCACAAGCAAAACAAGCCAGCCATTCAGCCAGAATGAAAAATCTCAAAATCTCAGAATCAACTGGCACCAAAAAGAGATCCAGCCCAGTGTAAATACTCTCAGGCTGATCAGGAAATGTGCCACAGCTGCGCCAGAGACATGCCCAACTACTCAACCCTGCCTGCCCATCTGGAGTGGAGAGACAAAGACCTAACAGGGTTACTATTTTCACTGGGATGATGGGGTGTAAGGTTAGAGCAAGTGTTGCCTTTGGTTAAGGTCAGGGTAAGTCTCCTTGTAATGAATGCAAATCTATGTAAGGACCTGGTAAGTGAGGAAAACAAGGATGTGTGTGCATGTATGTGTGGGTAAGGTCACATGGCAAGACTGCTGCTGCTCTAGGCTGCTGTGTTTGCCAACAAGAGGAGGAGGCAACCGTAGCATAGCACATGCACAACCATGGGACTCTCTCTGCCAGCAGCATCTAGCAGCAGTTATCTCATTGAAACGACTGATCTGTAGCCTGGGTGGTCGCAGAGGCACTCTTGTTTAAAGCGTAAGATTTGATTGTCATTTAAAATGGCTAGTTTCTGTGACAGCAGGAACAAGATTTAAGGACTGGTTGTTGCCTTTCAAGAGAAATGAACAGAATAACACAACTGTTTTAGGATGTAGTTTTTTTTTTTCAAGCTATGACTTTATTTTGAGTAATTAAGACTCGTGTTAGGGCAGTGCAGTATTAAATCTTTGTGTGTGTCGTAAGAAGTACAAGTCAGCGACATTAGTTTATAGTTTTGTCCCGGACTGATCATTTGTTAGTTTGTGAACACCTTAATATGTGTGTGGAAGAACAGTGCACTGAATCTGTGTGCAGGTGAAGAGCTTTGCATTTATATAACATTTTATTGCCTGAATGTACATTTGTGTGTGTGCACTGAAGAGCAGTGTACTATGTCACTGGACTATGCATAAGCACACAGTGATGCATCTACAAACCAGAGGCTGAGGCACAATGACCCATTGTGTAGGCAGAAAAGCACAAGTCATGCTACATGCACAGCTGAGTGCAATGTGAATGGCCAAGAAGTGAAGCCAAAAAGTGAAAACAAAAAGAAGAAAAACATGAGAAGTATGTCTGACACGTGAGAGTAGCGTGGTGTTATCACAGCTAAAGTGAAAGAGAACACTTTGAAAGTTTCAGGATGACCTGTTTGGTGCTTGTGTGGTTGTTTGATGTGTCTGTGCCACACTGGCATTGCTTTAACTGTGTGGACTTTCTGTACTTGCTGTGTGATTGCACTTTCGTTAGTGCATTGTTTTAACACTTGTTTTATGCTTTGGCTTAAGCAGCAACCTACATTTAATTCACACTCACTTTAGAGGCCACTTATGTCATATCCAAGAAAGACAAAAACTAGCTTGCACACAGAGTCAGCTGTGTTCCTCACTAGATTTAAATAAATGAATCACTGCTGTCATGCTCTGATGTTGTAAATTTATGGAACATTGTCTGACTCGGGGGTCACTCTGTGAGGAGTCTGAATGTCTATGTGGCTTCATCTTGAGCCTCCGGTTCCTTCCCACACAGGAAGGACATGCAGGGTTTGAAGAGCCTTAGGTGTGAATATGTTTGTGTTAGTCTTGTGACAGATAGGCAATGTGGCTAAGGTGCACCTTGCTAAGTAGAGAGAAAGAATGAAAACTGGGTAAGTAATTTATATTATGTATATTATTATGTTGCTTTTATGGATGTAATATTTAGCACAAATATCAAAGTGATAATGATGTTTAAAAAAAAGCTTATTTGTGGAACATATAAAATGGCATCTTGTAAAAAAAGAGATGACATTGTGTAACATCTTTTATGTCATTAGCTTGAACTTCTCACTCTTTTGATTACTATTTGTTGGCTCCTGTTACCAAATTTAAGTTGGGTTGAAAGTTTTCTTGTTTTAGCCTAATTTCTCATCAGATAACATTTAGGCTACATCTTGGATATATGATCTTGGTTGACATCTGGTCGGTGGGTTGATCATTTTGAGATTTTAGCCTAATTGTAGTGTTAAGGTAAATTAAGGGTTCCCAAACTATGGTCCCCGAACCTGTAGCAGCAAAGAACTTATACTGTATGATAATGTGCAGGACTGTACCAGGGCTCTTTTATGCTTTATAAGGATAAGGATAATCACCTTTATTTGGCCAAGCATGTTACACACGCACACAAAGAATTTGTTTCCGGTACAGAACTGAGGCAGCGATCTGTGGCACCAACTTACACCGATGGCTCTAACCATCAGGGACAACTTGGGGGCTCAATGTCTTGCCCAAGGACACTTCGACATGTGGACTGCAGGCACTTAGATTCTATGGGGCGCCGTTTGTAAAAATAGCACTTACACTAGTTTTCTCACATTTAGCTAAATGTGACAAAGTCTAAATGTTAAATATAAATATAAATGTAAATGTTAAATGTTAAATGTAAATGTTAAATATTCAGTTTTACACTTGGCGAGACATTTAACTTTTACATTTAACATTTACATTTATATTTAACATTTACATTTACATTTAGCATTTAACATTTTTATTTAACATTTATATTTAACATTTACATTTAGACTTTGTTACATTTAGCTAAATGTGAGAAAACTTGTCACATTCAGCTAAACGTGAGAAAACTAGTGTAAGTGCTATTTTTACAAACGGCGCCCCATAAGATTCAAAACTCTAAACCTCCGGTTGGGAGACGACTGCTCTACCCAATGAACCACAGTCACCCACTGGGGAATAATTAGGCATTATTCTGGAAATGCCTAATTATGCATTTCTAATCATAAATTATTTTTAAATTGTTCATTTAAAAAACATTGAATAGGTTCCAAAAGTAATAAATAAACATTAAGACATGATGGTCAAAGGTGAGCATGCAACATGCGGTGCACACTTGCAGACCGCACTCAATTTCTTGATTGCTTGAGATAGTTTTACTATCTTATTTTAAAGCCACTGTTACATGTGAGACCCTCATGGATTTCATACACTGGATGCAACTGTGAGTAATTTGCTGCTGTGGTTACAGGACCAGAGACTTTCTTTCATCCGTGCACAAAAGCTGGTCAGTGATATTAGCAGACTACTGAGTGAATATTTATGTGCAGTACTTCTACATAAATAGTTTTATCACAATTTGAGAATGGAGTATATAACTGGTAGAAGAGGAAGACACAGGGAAAGAACCTTTCCTCTCATTTATTTCCATGTCCTGACATCAGTGACATCAGCCAGTCAGGTGTCTGTCCTGCTCTTTAAATTTTACTATATTTAAACAAGACAGTCATTGATATTTTACAGATATTACCTGTTACTTGAAATACAAACCATCTATATACTTTAAAAAAAATGTGACAATCTGGCAGCTGGGATGATAGGGAAAAAAAAACAGAATACTGTGGGAAAATGGTCAAAAAATATTACTACATGTACCCCACATATAATATATAGCTGTTATTTTACAGTTAGAGCTTATCTCTACCAAAGAAATTATTTAATTTAACAAATATGTAAGAACATGAAAATATCAGATATAAAATAGTAAGCACCTTCAGAGTACAGGCAAATAACAGCAGATGACAGAAAACCACCAAAACAATAAAGGGGAAAAATTCAAATGTACAATGAGCTATATTAAAAGTACAACTCCAAATGCAAATCAGAAAAAGTTGGGACAGTGTGTAAAATCAAAATTAAAACTGAAAATCATCTGTGTTCTGTAGTACACTGAAAACAACACAGCAGCACATCATTTGATGTGATACCCCATCAACTTAAATACTCACTGCAATCCTGATGCTGCAACACATTCCAAACAAAGTTGGGTCGGCTGCATTTCAGGGCCAGTAACGACGTAAAACAATGAAATGATGATTCCATTTGAAAGGTGATGTCAACAGGTGACTGCATCATGATTTGGTACAACAGTGGCATCCAGGAAAGGCCAAGCCCTTTATGAGCAAAGATGGGCCGAAGACTGCCAGTTTGCCAACATCCAAGATGCAGTAAATGTGCTCTCTCATGGCCAGTGACTAGACTTTATATATCGACAGCTGAAGCCATGATCAGCTGGTTTCTGATTGGCTACAAGCAAATG
The DNA here is from genome assembly GCF_001952655.1 of Monopterus albus. Taxonomy (NCBI): domain Eukaryota; kingdom Metazoa; phylum Chordata; class Actinopteri; order Synbranchiformes; family Synbranchidae; genus Monopterus; species Monopterus albus. Next base: position 2,442,552 of record NW_018127923.1, read on the forward strand.
TCTAAGCAGAGAATGCAGTCTGTTAGCGCAGCAGACAGAGAGCAATGAAGTTTTTAATGGCACGGAACTGCAAAAGAAGGATTGTGTAAAATGCAGAAATAAGTGGCTGACAAATTAAATGTATCCATTTAAATAGTGTCACCACAACAGCTACTGCATATCTACTGCTTTGATATGGCGGCTTAGTTTACAGTATCTCTGTTAAATACGTAAATAGTAATCCTGTGTGCAGCTGTTACATCCAGCAAAGTGACAAGCTGGAGCAGGACATTATGGCTACAAAGTAAAAGCAATTCCAGAGCAAATGAGAAATGTTTAGATCATTTTTATTTATTAAGAATTGTTTAGATGATGAAATTGTGTGTGTTCCGATCCCTGTTTGGGTACTTCATATAATCTGTGCATTATAGGAAGGCTATAAGGTACAGGTACGTCCAGCAAAACTGGTATCACTGTAACAAAGCCTGTTAACCTTAGTTAAACTATCCATTATTATTAGTTTTTCTTCATAGCTTGTAAATTCAAATAAACTGATAACTTGGCCACAGCTATGAAGAAAATTGTAATAAGATCTAATTAATTCTGTAATTTAGATCTATTAATTGTTTTTAAAATATGTAGTTAGAAAGTAGCCTATGAAAACCCAGGAATAGTTTCAGAACCAGGATCACTTTTCAAATCACTCAGAAAAGGTAGTCTTTATGGAAGAAATGGTGGGTGATAATACGCATATGTGGTGGTCTCACTGGGTTTCAATAGTGTGACAACTGAAGAGTCGTAGTTTGGGTCAGGTCCCACTCCTGAACTTCAGAAAATTACATTATCTCCAAATGGGATCACTGGAGTCTTTGTCATGTATCTTCTAAGAGGTAACTCATGACAGCAGATACAGTGGGTACGGAAAGTATTCAGACCCCCTTAAATTTTTCCCTCTTTGTTATATTGCAGCCATATGCTAAAATCATTTAAGTTCATTTTTTCCTCATTAATGTACACACAGCACCCCATATTGACAGAAAAACACAGAATTTTTGACATTTTTGCAGATTTATTAAAAAAGA
>NW_018127923.1:2444033-2445522 GCF_001952655.1 Monopterus albus
CTCTCCTCAGTGCCAGACACATGAAAGCCCGCCTGGAGTTTGCTAAAAAACACCTGAAGGACTCGAAGATGGTGAGAAATGAGATTCTCTGGTCTGATGAGACCAAGATAGAACTTTTTGGCCTTAATTCTAAGCGGTATGTTTGGAGAAAACCAGGCACTGCCCATCGCTTGTCTAATACAGTCCCAACAGTGAAGCATGGTGGTGGCAGCCTCATGCTATGGGGGTGTTTTTCAGCTGCAGGGACCGGACGACTGGTTGCAATCGAGGGAAGGGTGAATGCGGCCAAGTACAGGGATATCCTGGACGAACACCTTCTCCAGAGTGCTCAGGACCTCAGACTGGGCCGAAGGTTCACCTTCCAACAAGACAATGACCCTAAGCACACAGCTAAAATAACGAAGGAGTGGCTTCACAACAACTCCGTGACTGTTCTTGAATGGCCCCGCCAGAGCCCTGACTTAAACCCAATTGAGCATCTCTGGAGAGACCTGAAAATGGCTGTCCACCAACGTTTACCATCCAACCTGACAGAACTGGAGAGGATCTGCAAGGAGGCAGAGGATCCCCAAATGCAGGTGTGAAAAACTTGTTGCATCATTCCCAAAAAGACTCATGGCTATATTAGCTCAAAAGGGTGCTTCTACTAAATACTGAGCAAAGGCTCTGAATACTTATGACCATGTGATATTTCAGTTTTTTCCTTTAATAAATCTGCAAAAATGTCAAATTCTGTGTTTTTCTGTCAATATGGGGTGCCGTGTGTACATTGAGGAAAAAAAAAAGAACTTAAATGATTTTAGCAAACTGCAATATAACAAAGAGTGAAAAATTTAAGGGGGTCTGAATACTTTCCGTACCCACTGTACATGTCCTTACGTAAGGCAGCAATGGACAAGTAAACAATGTAAGGCTGAGAACAGAAGTAAAGAAGTAATGTGCAATCAAGCAAAGGAATGTGCATCAGGAATAAAAATAAATTACTATATACACACACACAGTCTACAGTATATGCATTTGACGGATGAACATAGGTGAACAAAAACACAACAGGAGAATGATGAATCTGAGAAACAAACAAGGAGTCTTAGGCGAAAAAGAGAACAAAGTACAAAAGGTGCCAGAAATCGGCGCATAATGCAGCCAAAAAGTGTTTGGTGAACTCATTAAATGGCCAGACAAGGAAGTGATGAACAAAACCGTCTCTTTAATAAGCGAACTAAAACTAAACAAAACCATACAAGACAAGGTGAAACACAAAACCCACGGTCGGTATCAGTCCCAGGTCAGAGCCAGCAAACACATACATCCAGGGGAATCCAAAGTTCGTTGTCCAAAAGGGAAAGTCCGATAATCATACACCGTGGCAGTCCGTAACAAGAGGGCGAGGCAGAATAGAATAGTCCAAGGTAACAGGCCGGGATCAGAAACACAAAACACCAAAACCGAAGAAAATGCTGGAAAGTCAGAGCTGGGGTCTAGAACAATC
>NW_018127923.1:2447672-2452170 GCF_001952655.1 Monopterus albus
ACAAAACCATACAAGACAAGGTGAAACACAAAACCCACGGTCGGTATCAGTCCCAGGTCAGAGCCAGCAAACACATACATCCAGGGGAATCCAAAGTTCGTTGTCCAAAAGGGAAAGTCCGATAATCATACACCGTGGCAGTCCGTAACAAGTGGGCGAGACAGAATAGAATAGTCCGAGGTAACAGTCCGAGATCAGAAACACAAAATACCAAAACCGAAGAAAATGCTGGAAAGTCAGAGCTGGGGTCTAGAACAATCCGGCAGCGTCCTTGTGGGAGGACGCTGCCTAAATAGAGGTGTAAACAGGTGCAAACAATAACGAAGCAGGTGAAACTAATGTGAGTGATGAAGAACGTAAAAAGACCGAAACTAAGGTGAAACAAAAACAGGAAGTAATGTCAAAATAAACTGAATATATGAGGCGGCAGGGGAGTGACAATGAGCAACAGGTGTAAGTGATCAGAGCTATTGAATGGCAAGATGTCAAGGGACAAAAAATGTCAAAATAAAAGTACAAAACAGGAAGTCTGACTGTGGTAATTCAGAATGGATAACCTTAACTGACTGTATCTAACTCACAGCCGACCTAGAGATCCTATCGATGAAGAGCGACAGACTGAAAAATGACTCTGCACTCTGACCTCAGCTCTAGGTTCAGGAGCTAACGCTAGCTAGCAGCTGCCTGCAGATAACACAAGTACTGTAGGTGAATCAGTTTCTGCCCTGTCTGTGCTCAAACTGAATACTAAAGTGGACGTTTGGATGTATTTAAAGCATTCGCTACGGTATGTAGCTGTATGGGATAGTATTTAGTTTTTTAAATTACCTCAAATTTATGTAGTGTATTTCTCTATGATGGATAATGAGCATGAGCTCCCAAAATCACACATTTACCCAAAATTCAACAGGGTGTGACAACAGCTTCACATTCTCTATTTAGCTGTGACTTAGTTTCACAAAGGCAGTGGCACATGGAGATGAAGCCTCCTCCAGACCAGGCTAACAGCCAGGGTTGATTAATCCTGGTGCTTTATCTGTTCTGTCAGCAGTTACGCCGACTGGAAACTAAAGCATTTATTTTACAATTAATCTGTAAAATGTGATGGTCATTATTGCTGACTGTTTATGAAGACTGCTGTTCATATTGTTTTTAGAAGTTTGATTAATTTTATTGCAGCTATTGACATGCTTAGAGGTAGCTGATAAAGCTGCAAAGGTATCTTCAGTGAAGTCAGTGATAAGGGCAATATCAGAATCAGAATCAGAATCTGCTTTATTGGCCAGGTACGTCGGACACACGAGGACTTTGACTCTGGTACATCGGCTCTCAATGTGCATGTACATATCCCCATGCAAGGAGCAAGTAAACAGTGAACCAACATAAGGCTAGTATAAGCTTGCAATATTAACAGCAACAAACAGTGCAAACAATGCAAGATAAGCAGTATAAATATAATGTATAAAATGTAGGCTACATGTTTTTCTTCCTTTACATTGGCATGCCCTTTTTAGATGATGTCATATCATTCCACAAAAACGGTGGAAGTGCCGTCACTCAGCCTATTTATGCAGACACCAAAATTCTTAAAAGTTGGCATGAAAATCACAGTAATTATATAGGCTATCTACAATACATAAAGACTGTGCCTGTAATGATAAACCAAGATTTATTCATCTAATGTTCAGTGTTTAATTTTAGCAAATTTAAAATGCCAAATTCAAGGAATTGTCACTTTGATCATCAGCCTTCATGGAAGTGAAGGCAAATAGCCCTACTTGTCATTTGAATTTTTTTTTTTTTATGAATTAATGCAGTATCATTCACATTTACATTAATATTACATAGGCTGTATTAAATAGAACAGTGAAATAATATTAATAATATGAAAGATTTTTTCATCGTGCTTGTTTTCAGTGGTGCCCACTTACTTAAAGGATGCTGTGGGAGCTAATACATTCATGGGGTATTTTTCAGTACCTAGTACGCCAAGTTCGGATTCCTGTACTTGGGAGCTCAGACTTGGTAAGTTTGAACTTTAAGTACAAACTGTCAGGAAAGGGAGGACACAGTTCTCTCAATGTACAATTGGAACACCAGCGTCTTAGCTGACAGACTACTGTGCTCTGAACAAGACATAGCTGCCTGCCAATTACCGGTATAGCTAACTGGTCCATTTGCCAGCACTGGCATCTCAGAAAATGTTGAAGCAAATTTCTGAATTGGCTTTACTTGATAAACTGACCACACTTCCTGAACTAGGAAGGCCTGCTGAGCCTTATACATCCTTCCACCACTCGTCCTCTAGAGCGCACTCGCCTTACAAATTCACATCACTACTCAGAGCAGGTGAAGCTACCCTGAGTGGTTGCGCAGTGTTACCCTGCTGTTACTATGACAGACCACAGCCTGAGGATACACTCAATCAGGAGAGGATGTATAGACGGTCGATGCCTACTATACCTCGTCTCACCTCATCAGACCCAAGAGAATTGGCTCATCTGAGAACAGTATTGGAGAACATCCTGCCCAATGATGCTACACAGAGGTTTAAGTTTCAGATTCTGCAAGACCATCTTAGATTTGAGGAAGCCTTACTGGAAGCAGATTCTTGCAGTAACTCCAGACACTGTTTCACAGAGACTATGGTGGCCCTCACCAAGATGTATGGCCAGCCTCACAGATTAACTTTCCATCACTCAGCTGATGGATGGTCCAAGTATCATAACACTCAGACTGAACTGATTGTTGTCACTGTTGTATGCTGGGAAATCTTGGAGGTGAAGTGAAAGTGTTCTGGACATAAAGTTAAATTTTATTCTGTCACAAGGCAATGTTTCTAATGCCAAATGGTACTGAGCCCTGTGCCATCCCACTGTATACTGTTAACAAAATATATAACTTGATATTTGTCTAAATGATCACAGATACTAAACTTATCCATGTTTCTATGCTAATTTGCAAAATAAAGTTTATGTTTTATCCATAGGTCAATTTAGGAATGTGGATACATGTGTTTGCCCTGCTGTATACTGCCTTTTGGATTATGTACTGTAGGTGTGCTGGCCCTTTAGCAGTGATTTTTTTTGTTTGTTTGTTTTGGTCCACCCCCTGCATGGCAAACCAGAAAATATACATGGCCTGGGGCTACATCAATTTACATAAAGTATAAATGCTTCATACAGCTTCATTTTAAGAGTTACAGTGTGATCAGACATTTTCTTTATTCCTATGTCATAAAATGTACTCTTGCACCGCCTCATGTCTCTCTGCTTCTCCCAGGAAAATCCTGAGTGGTCCGAAGCTGTGATCAGGAATTGTTGACCTCTATCTTCAATCTTGGCACTATGGGATCATCCACACTGGGAAAGGCAGCATCTCTTGATGCGCTTTTAAATGAATGCATTCAAGCATTTGGTGAGTGCTGCATGTCGGTAAAGAATGCCAGGATATCTTCCCATCAGTGTGTGAACAGACTATTACCTAAGCCTTAAGAGAAAACTATGATTTATAATTGCAAGATAAAGTCATGGCACTGTTTGCAATTTCCTGGTTTTCTGCATAAATTGGTCAAAAAATGTGATCTCATCTTCACCAAGGTCACAAACAAACAGTATTTATAAGCTGATAAAACACAGTCAAGATCTTTCATGTCTTTACTGAACACACCCATTAAATGTACAAAGTGATGGTGGAAAAAGTAATTGCAGTGTTTTGATTGAACCATCTTTGGTAGCATTAACCTCAAGCAAGTGCTTCCTGTATCTGTGGATTAGACCTGCACAATGTTCAAGAGGAATTTTGGACAGTTCTTCCTCATGGAGCTGCTTGAGCTCAGCCATATTCTTAGGACGTCTGGTGTGAATGGCACCAGTAGTTATACTAATGTGTAGTTAGTGACAGGTAGTGGTGACATATAGATGGATGGAGAGAGAAGAGGAGCTCAAAGCATCATGGGGCCCCCCCAGCAGCCTAGGCCTATAGCAGCATGTCTAAGGGAAGGCTCAGGGTCACCTGCACCAACTATAAGCTTTATCAGAAAGGAAAGTCTTAAGTCTAATGTAACCCAGGGCTGAAACACCAGTCAAACCTGGAATAACTATACAGTTATTAACTTTGCAGAGTGATTAAAGGACTAATAAATCTAGGTTAAAAATTGGTTTATCAAGGGATTATTGAATGGTGTTGGGTGGTGGTGAGGAAACCAGTGCAACTGCAAAAGTGGTTTGTGGCGGTGCGAGCAGCCAACCAGCTGAGTTGGTGGGCTCTCTCATCAGCCAGTGGGGTGGTTGTCCCTCCCCTGGGAGCGCACATCCTGTTTTAGCTCGACTTCGTGTGATACACTTGAGAGTCTCATGGTTGCAACATATGAAATTTGGAGAACTTGTGAAACGGGGATATTGTGGAATAGAGATTTTGAGCTGAAGGAGGGTTGTGGGCCGGCCGGGACCTGGGAACCCACACCTTTGTGTTTTGCTAGCACATGTTACCCCGCATT
>NW_018127923.1:2453994-2471381 GCF_001952655.1 Monopterus albus
CAGTTGAATTTTATATTATAAATGAATGGGGGAAAAATTCACATTCATTGGAAAAGAAATTAACTGAGGATGAGCGCTCGTACAAAACAAAATAAAATCAAGTTCAGTCCTTTGTTTCAGTGTGTGGAAACCCGTTCATGTCTTAAGTCTGTTCAGTGTCCTGTTCAATTCAATGTCTTGTAACCAGTGTAGTTACTAGCTACCACTGAGTTCAGTTCCTTGGGCTCGGGCTCGCCATCCAGTACTGGAGAGGTGTCGATCCTCAGCTACTGCAGAGTAGCTCCGTTTGAATCCTACTAAGACAAAAAACCTGACCTATGGAAAGGCCAGAACACCATAGTTTGATTTCACTATAAACTAATTGTATATAGTCAAAAGCTACTATCGAGCACTTCAAGTTAGTTTCTCAAGTTATACAACATTAACCTTCACATATTCAACATTAACAATTACCATTTGTAACGGAAAGGCCAGAACACCATAGTTTGATTTCACTATAAACTAATTGTATATAGTCAAAAGCTACTATCAAGCACTTCAAGTTAGTTTCTCAATTTATACAACATTAACCTTCACATATTCAACATTAACAATTACCATTTGTAACCATGCATAGTGAATACACACATTCAATGGAAGTAAAATAGCTTCACAAGTACATTGTAAAGTCCTGCTTATCTCATTCCTTTCAAGTGTTACCAAGCACTAGGAGAATCTGATGAAACTCCATGCAAAGTCCAGGCAAAGTGCACTTTTGTACTCTCATTACAGTAGAAACATCAATTATAACCTTATTAGCACCATAGAACATTAACAAATAACTGTACTAACATAACAGCTTAAAACCTTCACAAATCTTGAACAAATCTTCAAGTAACATTCAGGTTACACTAACAGGTAGCTAGTGCTAATTAGCTCGCGGCTAGCGGTATGTAGCATCCAAGCTAATGCATTTCATTCACACACACATATGACTCACCAATGCGGGGTAACATGTGCTAGCAAAACACAAAGGTGTGGGTTCCCAGGTCCCGGCCGGCCCACAACCCTCCTTCAGCTCAAAATCTCTATTCCACAATATTCCCGTTTGCGAGTCTCCAGGGTGTAATTGATGAGTGCGCTCCTGATGACTGTACTGCATTCTGTCTTTTACAGAAATAAATGTGTTGCATTAAGAGTGAGCGGCCCCTCATTCTTTAGCCCTGTAACACTCGCACCGCCACAAACCACTTTTGCAGTTGCACTGGTTTCCTCACCACCACCCAACACCATTCAATAATCCCTTGATAAACCAATTTTTAACCTAGATTTATTAGTCCTTTAATCACTCTGCAAAGTTAATAACTGTATAGTTATTCCAGGTTTGACTGGTGTTTCAGCACTGGGTTACACTAATCTGAAAAGTAGAGAGGGTGTCTGCCTCCCGAACTGAGCCTGGGAGCCAGTATAGAGAAGTCAATGTCAGCAAATGCTTGATCAAGGGGGACGTGTTGGGTTTTCCTCTATAATAAAAATATTAGGGTCTAGACCTGTGTCCTGAGATGACTTTTGTTGTGATTTGGTGCTCTACAAATAAATTTGAATGATCTCGCTTGCCTGTTCCTTTCAGTACTCTGGTTGCAGCATTTTGGATTAACTGGAGGCTTTTTAGGGAATTATTGGGACATTCTGATAGTAAAGAGTTACAGTAGTCCAGCCTGGAAGTAGCAAATGCATGGACTAGTTTTTCAGCATCACTTTGAGACAGGATGTTCCTGATTTTGGTGATATTTTGTAGGTGAAAGAAGGCAGTTCTAGAGACTTGGTTTATGTGTGATTTAAAGGACATTATCCTGCAGGATACTTTGATCATGTAAGTTTGCTGGTCTGTCACTCCCTCTCTTTCTCCCTCGGGAAAGGTTGAGCGAAGCATTGTTAGAGGCTGGCAAGGAGTAACACAGCTGGAGCAAATTTTCTCCATTGATTCAGCTAGTATTTAGCTGTGCCACCCTTGCCAGTCAGTTAGTTGCACTTGCCACGTCCAGACAGCCAGACCCTCTGAGATCCTTTACTGAATGTAAGGGATCCTCACCAGCACTGGAGATAGTTTCTCAGCTGACCTGAACTCTCCGACACTGAGTAGACAGCTCTGTGTAATCCTTGCTGCTGTTAGGTTACACCGCACAGACCACTCCAGCCTGGTTACCTCTACCCACCTGAAGGTCCTCACCACCAGCCTCGGAACTCATGGATTGGCATCGACCCTGCTCCATGCTGCAACAACCCTCTAGGCTGCGCAGACCACTCGAACCCTGCAACCACATCTTACCTGAGACATCTCGCCTCCTCTGGACCCTGCTTCAACCCTGCCACATGAACTCCAGCTGCCTCCACCACTCACCTGGGTCATCTCACTGTAGCCTGGGGTGATTTCCATCTGCAGCGATCCTGCATAAATCCGTGCTTTATTACTTGTAAATAAAACATTTGCATCTTCTGTCTGAGTCTGCTTTAGAGTCTTTCCGCTCTGAACTGGGGCTTCACTGTAAAAGATTATCTTGGGAATTCATTCTCCCCTCCGCAAGCAGTCCAGGTCCAGAGGCAGCAATGCAGTCCCAAATCATGATGCCCCTCTACCATACTTCACTGCTGGAATGATGTTTCCATGTTGGTACACCGTTCTCTTTTCATGCCATACATAATGCTGTGTGTTCTTCCAAGACAATTCTACCTTCGTTTTATCTGTGAACAGCACATTTTCCCAGTAGTGTTGTGGAGTGTCAAGGTGGTCTTTGGTAAACTTAGGCTGCTGCAATGTTATTTTTGGAGAGCAGTGGCTTCATCCATGGTGTCCTGCCATGGATACCATGCCTGTTTGATATTTTGCATATGGTTGACTCATGAACAGAGATGTTAACCAACTCCAATGACTCAAGTCTTTAGCTGTTACTCGAGGGTTCTTTTTTTACTTCACTGTGTGTCTGCATTGTGCCTTTGGAGTGATCCTGGCTGGGCACAGTAGCAAATAATGTCTATTTATAGACAATATGTCTAACTGTGGACTGATCAATATATAGCCTTTGAGATGACTCTGTAACCCTTTCCAGATGCATGCAAATCAACAATTCTTGATCGGTCTTCTGAGATCTCCTTCAGGGACATCAGAAGCCTGGTGCTGCCATCACTTTGCTCAATGTATGTGCTCAATAAGGACATAAAAGGTCCTGACTGGTTGTGTTTTATCTGCTTAGAAACACATGCAGTTGCCAGGGATGGCCAGTAAAGCTACCCACAACGTTAATGGGGAACTCAATTATAAGGCCAGGCGATATAGAGTCAATAAAGTCTCTTTACTGCACTCACTCAGAACATACACAGTGACAGTCCAGAAAATACAATCCAAGTCCAACAACAGTCCAGGGTCAATACCGGCAAACATACATAGCCAAGGGATCCAAAAGAGGGAGGTCCGAGAGAGAAGTCTGAAGGTCGATACACAGATGCAAACAGCTCTAGGAGGGCAAGGCAGTAATCGGTGGTCGAAACAATCCGGAGTGATGAGCTAAAGCTCCCGGCAGTCAGGGTAAGCTGGGGACTAGAAGTAGCATCAAAATAAAAGCATGACAGGAAGCAAACGGGACAGAATCATGACAGCAGTGTTTTTAGCAACTTTAATCTTTTTATTAAAGTTGTTCAAAACATAGGAAGTGTTGCTGGACCTTTTTGCGAATGCGCCAGGCAAGCAACTTACATCAGACAGAATGGGCACCATGTTTCCATCTGGCATCTAGGGTTTATAATACATTTGTGGTTGGGAGGAGGCACTGTATTTACCTGTATACATTCTTGCTTTGCTTGGCTAAAATGTTGCTTAAATTGTTTAGCTCTCACTTTGCTGACTGTGGTAATTCAGAATGGATAACCTTACCTGACTGTAGCTAACCCTTAGTGGACCTAGAGATCCCACTGACAAGAGCAACAGGCTGAAAAATGACTGTGCACCCTGATCTCAGCTCTCAGTTCAGGAGATAACTCTAACTAGCAGCTGTCGGCAGATGACACACACACACTGCAGTTGACTCAATTTCTGTCCTCTCTGTGTTCAAACTGAGCACTAGAGTGAACATTTGGATTTAGTTGAAGCATCCACTACTGTATGTGGCTATATGGGGTAGTTTTTTTTCTTTTTTCTTTTAATTAACTTAGGGGTGTAAAGTTGAAGTCAGAAGTTTACATACATTAGTCAACATTAGTCAAGTACATATAAGCTCAGTTTGTCACTTCTCCTGACACTTAATCCTATAAATCCTATATTCCTAACCCTATAATTCCTATAAATTTAGATCAGTTAGATCACTACTTTAAGAATGTGAAATGTCAGAATTATAGTAGAGAACAAGATTTATTTCAGCTTTTATTTTTTTCATCACATTTGAAACAGATGAGAAGTTTACATACATTCAGTTAGTATTCAGTAGCATTGCCTTGAAACTGGTTAACTTTGCTCAGACATTTCGGGACGCCTTCAACAAGCTTCTTCCAACCAGTTGCTGGAATTTTAGCCCATTCCTCCTGGTGGAACTGGGTCAGGTTTGGAGGCCTCCTTGCTCGCACATGCTTTTTCAGTTCTGCCCACAGATGTTCTATTGGACTGAGGTCAGGGCTTTGTAATGGCCACTCCAGTACCTTGAAGCCATGTTGCCACAACTTTGGAAATCTGCTTGCGGTCATTGTCCATTTAGACTAGACCCATTTGTGACCAGGCTTCCTTCCTCATGATGTGAAGTGCCCCAGTTCACCCTCCCCCCCACAACATAATGCTGCCACCCCCATGCTTCACATTTGGGATGGTGGTCTTTGGCTCGTGGGCCTCTGCCTTTTTCCTCCAGACATAACGATGGTCATTATGGCCAGACAGTTGTGGTGTGAGTTTGCAAGGCGACAGCAGTACGGTGGGTAGAGCAATCATCTCCCAACCAGAAGGTTGAAGGTTCAAATCACGGTGCCTCCAGTCCAGTGTTTGTAGTAATCTTTGCATGACGAAGGGGCTCTATAACATAGAAGAAAAAAAATACAGTACATCAGCCAGTATGTGTTAATAAGATCAGTTCATTGATAGTGTTGGTCTTTTCATACTATGTATTAAGAAAAATGAAGCATTTTATGATAAATAAGTCAGAAAACAACATGAGCATAGTAACATCATACTTTTACAATTAAAATTTTGTGACATGTAGCAATGTACTTTTCTTCACAGATGACAATGGAGAGCTGCAGGCCAACCTGCTTCCTCGCAGCCTGCTGCTGATGCATCGCTGGTACATTACATCCTCAGAACTGGTGGGAAAACTACTGATAATATATCCCATTTGGTAGAATCCTGCGGGAACTACAAATACACAACTACACAGCACTATAACTGTCAGAGACGGGCGTGTGAAGCTCCCGTGGAAGTGTGACCCCATTAAAGAGCCAGTAAGCTGAGGCAGCAGGACAGGATTTAATGTCTTTCTGTAAGATAGACAGAAACAGATGCAGTCTTGAAGGATCAGGCTGAGAACAGTACTTAGTTCAATCTGAGGTTGAAATGTCCGGCAGGGCAGCAGTGAAGGCAAGGCAGAATCGTAGGTCGGTAGAACAGGCAGGGTATCAATATTAGGATAGCAGTCAGGCAGGAGGGAGGAGGGAGGAGGCTGGATCATGGGTCGGTGGAGCAGGCAGGGGTTCGGTACCAGGATAGCAGTCACAAGAAAATAAAGCTGGAGCATCTAGACAGGGCATAGAACAATCTGGCAGCATCTCTTGATGGCTATATACTGTGGTGAGCAGGTGAGAGCAATGTGCATGATGAGATAAAGTTACCGGGAGTTAGGGTGGGCTGGAGACAGGAAAAGTTGTCAGAATAAAAGCAGGACTGGAAGTGGACAGGGTAGGATCATGACAATAACAAGATGGTGAAAAACTACTGCGTTTTGTATTTCAGCTGCTAAAGATCTGAACTTTAGTGATGAATTAAATAAATTATCCTTCACCTTATGGGAATTCTAATCAATCCATTTGAATATGTTTTTAATTTTCCACTGTCACCAGGTGCCTGCTCATGGTTTGTTTTTTGTATAATACTGTAAGTGTAAGTAAGTACCTTACTATATAAAGTGGCTTGAGAGATTTTTTTTATGATTTGGAGCAATATAAAGACAATTTAATTGAATTAAATCAGGCTGACAATAAGGTCTAGACCTCCAGCAGACTAGTTTATACAAAATGTTGTTCTGCACTATCTCTCACTCTCACTCGGCCCTGAGGTGAAAAGGCTGCTTTGGAGTCTGTTTTGAAAAGTTATAAAAATAGCTAGACATTCTACATGGATGAGGACTTTGGGCTGAGCTTGTAGACCATAGAGTAGTGGCTGTACAGTCAGCAGAGATGATCGTGAATGATAGGAGAGGATAGGTCCTTGTTCGTCAGCCACAGCAGCAAATTCAGAATTTAAAGTGTGATTATTTGTTGCCTTAATAACATAGTACACACATGCACTACAGTGCATGTTAAAATCTTGGAAGAAGGCCTTAACTTAACCCCACGTACCGTGACTGCGAAGATGACAACTGCCAGAGAACCAGGCTGAAGATATGTCATTTCATGAGGTAAGGTGCTACATACACATTCATCGATCCCAACACAAACTTTTCGCACTGGAGTTTCACACTTAAGGCTGTGGTTATTTTTCATCCTCACCGTGACCACTGTCTATGTGCCCAGTAAAATTTGACAATGATTGTTTAGTTGCCTTTGCACTGTTACTAACCCCATCTTTTAAAAACAACACTTCTCCAAAGCCGTCACAGTTCCAAGCTGTTGGAAACTTCCTACACCGTACATAATACAGTACCACAACACAGGGACATCAGTCATATGTCACATTCACAACAACAGTCATTATATACATGGAAAGTTTTTTGGAGCTGAAGTTAAATGATTTCCAATTTATCACAAGTTCATCTTTTCGGTATCAAAATATTTGCTGAACTTTCTAATGTGAATGTGTGTATTCAGGTACTGGATAGTAACATTCCCTGCTGAGTTCAACCTGGACCTGGGTTTAATCAGGGCAACAGAAGAGTTCAGAGATGTGGCTGCTCAGCTTGGCTGTGAGGAGCATTTCAAACTCATCGACATTTCCACCATGTAAGACATCAAATGCATGCAAATACAACTGTACAATCAAGTATAGTGGTAAGAAAATAACTTAACATTAACATTAGTTAATTCCATTTCCAATCATACGCCTGAACCAAAATCCTGACCTAAATATCTAAATGACACCATCATGAGTGAGTGGTGAAACAAAAGGACACATATATGTCAACTGTAAGCACAAAATCACAGGACCAAGAAGATAAAAAACTTACAAAGATCAAACAATTTCATTCAGCTTTTAGTCTGTGACCTACAAAAGGTTTATGTGACACATTTCTACCATATTATAAAGCATACCATTGCACAATGATATGTTTAGATAAGCAAATAACCTTATATTTAAATTTAAAATCACACCAAACATGCTTTGAAAATAGACTGGATTATTTACTAGTGACTGTAAGGCTATTTGACTTAATTTAAAAATGTTCCTTGCCTTCTTGTTAAAGTATGGGTTATGCTTTTTAAAAACAATGGAGATATCTGCAATACAATTCTCAGAATAATTATCAGTAACCCAGAACCCCTCTCTGGTATCATGCCTCTACAGCAACGATTATGAAAAGTCAGAGAATCACCACAATCCCTGAGACTCATCCTCTGGGGATCATGAACATCTGTACCATTTTTTTAATCCATCATATAGATATTTTACCAGATGTGTGAAAACTTTGCCGAGCTGGTGGGATAGAGGAAAAGTCAGAGGTTCGCAAGAATCAGTGAGATTCATCCACTGGAGACCATGAATGTCTGTACTGGATTTAATGGCAATCCATCCTACAGTTGGTGAAACATCTCTCTCTCAAAAAAAAGTTATCCTTATGGTGGCATTAGAGGAAAAGCCAGGGGATTACTACTGGGGAATATGAAAATTTCCAGAGTTGAGGTATTTCATTCTGGACCTAAGTGGTAGAAACAACACCGCCATGACAGCTCGAGCCAGAGGACAGATGGTTACTTGCAGTGGTAGTCCAGTGGTTAGCATGAATGACTTTTAACTTGAAGGCTGTAGATTTGAGACCTGTTTGGGATAAACTTTTTTTTTATTATTTATCAAATTTAAGTTATTTTATCTTGTTATAGAACTTGGGGTAGCTGGAAATTCAGGCTTATTTTAAGAAATCTTATCCGGAAAAATGCCACAGTGCCAGCCAAACACTTAAATTTGATCAGGGGCTGTAAATTTCTAGAATAAATGAGCTTATTGTTAATAAATCGCTCTCCTTGTAGTCCGTCGTACGACTGGATGCGTCAGCTGACCCAGAGGAAGAAGCAGGCTAAGAAAGGCAAGGCCTCGCTGCTGTTTGACCACCTGGAGCCCATGGAGCTGGCTGAGCACCTCACCTTCCTAGAGTTCAAGTCCACCAGGAGGATCTCGGTATGTCTGCAAACAGCTTTACTTTTGAACAGTTGGCAATGTTTTTATTTTTCCTAGCAGTCTAACACTGTGGCTCACAGGCCGGCCTGTCCTTCAGTTAGTCTGTCCACAGTTTTGGTCCAGAGTGAAATACTTCTGTAGTTATTAAATAGATTGCCTCCAGTCTATGTTCATGCCTTCCAGAGGATGAATCCTACTTGTCCTCCAGCTCCAATATAAGGTGGACATTATTAATTATGACAGTTAGATGAAATTTCATGAAAGTTGTTACAGATATTTGCCTCAGAACTGCAACAGTTTTGGTGATCTTTTGACTTTCATCTAGGTCACTCATCAAGGTCAAGATTTCAGTTTGGTTTATTACCAAATTCCTGCCAAATAGTACATGATAAACTAAAATACAAAACTAAAACTAATTTTAACATATTCAAATAAATTAATTCTGCACACAACCAAGATGGTGGCATCTGACAGGGGCACATTCTTCCATTAAAAGTGGAATTTATAAGAAATAAGAATTTATGATATTTTGTAACTAACATTTTAAAGCCCAGTACAATTCACTTCCTGAACTGGGGGAATTATGTGCATCATGAAAAAAAAGTCCCTTATGGGAATTTAAACACCTGCTGTTGAGTACTGATGTAAAACTATCTGACCTCTGGGTGAACTGCCTTGTTTCCAGTGGCCAAGTGGTTAATAGGTAACAACATCAGCAAAAAGACCAAAGAGTGTAATCAGGTAGTTACTGGAAGTGGAATAAAAGCACAAGTGTGTGCATGAGTGTTTGTCCTAGAAATATAATTTCACAAGTATACCGTACATAAACACTCGCATTCATCTGCACATGGCCAGAGGCTGACTTCTAAAGATACAAGATTGGCACAATATAATTCAGGAACTGAGTGACAAAGGGATGTGTGCGAACACTTGATCCTCTTCTCGTGCTGCCATCAGGCTAAATTTCCAGTTGCACATATGAAAAACTCCTTGGCAGATTGCTATGAAATGTACATCAGTTCTTCTAAGGGAATGAAATATTTAATGTTTGAAATTCAATTAACTTTCCTCAAGCATTCTTGTCAGGTCAAAATATCAACTTGCATACAAGATCTAAAATCTAGCAGGCCACAATATTTAAAAAGCTCTCAAAAGGACGAATCTTGTGAATGTTGACAATACCACAGCTTATCCTAAACCATCACCTTCAGCACTTGTTATTGTTAAGCCACTAAGAAAAGCAAAGTTATTAGTATGACAGTTGTGCTATCTTTCTGTTGTTAACTGTAATAACCACTGCAGGCTTTAGGGGCCTCTGGAGCCTAAGAATCACACAGGACCCTGTAGATTAGATTGAACTGACATCTGATCTGTAATTCCCTTTTGGTCCCCAGTTCACTGATTACCAGAGCTACGTGATCCATGGCAGCCTCGTGGACAATCCGACTCTGGAGCGCTCCATTGCTTTGTTCAATGGAATCTCTCAGTGGGTGCAGCTCATGGTGCTAAGCAAACTAACACCTCAGACACGAGCAGAGGTCATCACCAAATACATCCACGTGGCACAGGTAAAACAGAGGCTGCTGTTTCTGAAACAAAGAGAAAGAGAAGAAGGTCATTTTCCTGAATGAGTGGGAGTTCCAAAAAATATACAACACCCCAAATATTAATATAGCTAGTCAGTTAACATTAAATCTTGGCGTCTCTGCTGGCCTGTTCCTAGACAGTAAATATGAGTACAGTGTCCTTATGAAATGTGGGTAGGAGGTAGCTATGACTGAACTGGCAGCCCTGCACATCCTGTCCCAAACTCCCTTGCCAGTCAAAAACAGAAGTTTCCTGCCTTTTTCTCATAGTTTCAGTCTTTTATTGTTGGCTATTTAATTATGTAAATGTTGTAGCATAATATTAGCTGCACTGTACTGAAATATAAAAATATTTCTGTTCAGGAATGAGCACCACTAGCAATTTTTTACTAAGTTGCAGAGCAGTGCAATCATACATTAGCCTTGAAGAACAAATATTTTTTCAGCACATCCCACAATGTTGCTATATCAACTGCAAGGTTTAGCTGTTTCAATTTGGCTGTTTATTCTAAGCTAAGCTAATCACTGCTAACTCCAGTGTCATATTTAGTGTACAGACATGAGAGTGGCATTGATGTTCTCACCTAAACTTCCAGAGAAAGTGAAGGTTTACTTACCACTATTTATTACTACACCACTGGAGCGGGTTCTGCACTACAGAAACAATCACAGTCCTTTTTTCTAGAACAGCATGAGACTAGACATGGAACATGTTTGACTAGGTCAGTCATAGGGCAGTGGTGCAGTGGTTAGCACTGCCACCTCACAGCAAGGGCTCAAATCCAGACTGGGGCCTTTCTGTGTGGACTTTACATGTTCTCTCTGTGTCTGTGTGGCTTCCTCCCACAGTCCAAAGACATGCAGGTTGTGTTGACAGGTAACTCTAAATTGCCTGTAGGTGTGAGTGTGGGTGGTTGTGTGTCTCTATGTGTTGGCCCTGTGGTAGACTGGTGACCTGTGCAGGGTGGACCCCGTCTCTTGCCCAGTGTCAGCTGGGATTGGCTTTACAACCCAAAGTGAACCTCTACGGGATAATTGGTATAGATGATTAATAGACAAAAGAGAAAATCTGAAAACATTAATTTTCCTCATCAGAAACTTCTGCAGCTGCAGAACTTCAACACCCTGATGGCAGTGGTTGGAGGGCTGAGCCACAGCTCCATTTCTCGACTTAAGGAGACTCATTTTTATCTGGCTCCAGAAGTTGTGAAGGTAAGTCAATACCTGCCTTTTAATGCACATTATATTATTCTGCACGCAGAATAAAGCACCCTATGGTACAAAAACAAAATAAGCACAGTGTGGTTGTAAGAGATCCAGCAGTGATGTTTTTGTAGGTCAGCTTCAGTCAGGTTTGTGATGCTGTGATGGCTGAAATTTTTTTTAATGACCAAATAACCTTGAATGCCGCATGTAGAGATAAACTCAGCATGGGCTGTATTCCTCAATTGTTATGAACTACCACATACTCAGGAGCTTCTCTTCTGAGGTATAAGCAAGTTTTGTGTAATCCGTTTAAAAATTTAATAACTCTGAATAGCGAAGCTGGACACAAACTCATGTTTACCAACAAACCAGCCTGCACAGACTAACAGTCAGTCAGCTGTAAGTTCTGCATGGAGATTCACTTCAATTCGATTCCATTTTATTTGTCTAGCGCCAAATCACAACAAAACTCATATCAGGACACTTTACATAATAAGGTCTAGACCTCACAGTATTATAGAGAAAAACCCATCGAACCTCTCTTGAGCAGCACTTGGTGACAGCAGAGAGGAAAAATTCGCTTTAATGGAAGAAACCTCCAACAGACCCCAGCTCTTGGTGCGCAGCCTTCTGCCTCGACCGGTTGGGGTGAGTGGATAGAGGAGAGAGAGAAGAAAAGCAACAAGACACAACAAACACAACATCAAACAATCAAACACTGGGCAGGTTGATGTGGCTGGTGACTGCTCATCAGAGACGCAGAGCTCCAGAGACAGGGCAACCTGTAGAAAGGTACAGGGAGAGAGAGGAGACACATGGTTAGTGACATAAATACATGGAGAGGGGAGGGGAGGAAAAGGTAGAGGAGCTCAGAGCATGATGGAGGACCCCAGCCTAGGCCTATAACTAAGGGCTGGTACGTCAAATCAAACCTATCCTACAACCCTTAATCAGAAAAAGTTGGTACAATATGTAAAATTACAATTAAAATTGAAAATAGTGATGTGTAAATCCTCTGTGTCCTGTATGACATTGAAAACATAGCAGCCCATTAGTTGATCAATTTTATTCTTTGTTCAAAATAAACAGTCACTTCAATTCTGATGCTGCAACACATTGCAGACAAAGTTGGGACAGTGAAGCATGTGATGTTGTCGTTCCTTTTCACAACACTTAAAAGTCATACAGGGACTGAGGACACCAAGGGATTCATTGTGTCAGGTGTCATTTTGTCCCATTCTTCCTGCAAACAAGTCTTAAGGTGCACAACAGTCCTGGGTCTTCATTGACCCAAGTTGCTTTTCAACATGTACCAAACATTCTCTACTGGGGACAGCAAATGTTTACACCTCAGTGCATCTCATAGAGATGAGGCATTCTGTTCTGCCCAGTCAACCAGTGTCCTGTGAGACTGTGTTCCTCTTTAAAGTGTAACAGCCACAAGAGTAGAGGAACTGAGTATGAATTATCAGGTGCAGAAGATAATGCAAGACTTAATATTCTGTGCCAGCTGTTCATCTGTTACTGTTTATATTAGTTAGTTAGTTGGTTATCAGTGTCATGTAACAAAATAACCTTTGAAACATGAAAAAAAAGCCATCATCAATGTAAATTGATGTACAAAAATACATGTACAAAGAGTAAAATACATTACAGTAGAGGACTATATCCAAAAGAATGTCAGATATGTTTTGAACTAAATGTTTGATGTACTAATACACCCATCATAAACACCACTGTAGTGAACAGAAACCAAACAAATTACACACACAGGAGACAATAGAAATTAAACAGAAATTGTGTGTGTCCCATACTATTATCCTGCCCCTACCTACTGTATCTGCATGGGTTTCACAGCTTGGCTATCTAGTGCTTTTACATTACACCAGCAGAGTTTTTGCAGTAGCTGTTTCACACCTACTTGCTGCTTTCCTGTTTGTCTTTTATTTTCACACAATTCTTTATGTCAGTACCATTTAGTCTGGCAGTTAGTTAATTTCAGGCATTTGCATGTACAACCCCAAATCAGAAAAACTTAAGACATTCTGTAAAATCAAAATTAAAACTGAAAGTAGTGACACGTAAATCATCTGTATTCTGTATGACTTGGAAACACAGCAGCATATTATTTGATGTAACGCCATCAGTTTTATTCTTTGTTCACAATAAACACTCATTTCAATCCTGATGTTGCAACATATTCCAACAAAATTGGGACAACAAAGGGTTTACCACAGTGTGATGCTGCTGTTCCTTTTCACAACACTTAAAAGCTGTTTAGGGACTGAGGACACCAAGTGATTCATTGTGTCAGGTGTCATTTTGTCCCATTCTTCCTGTAAACAAGTCTTAAGGTCCACAACAGTCCTGGGTCTTCATTGACCCAATTTGCTTTTCAACATGTGCCACACATTCTCTACTGGGGACAGGTGGGGACTGCAGACAGACCAGTCCAGCACTCACGTCATTTTGGCCAATTCTTTCTGCAAGCAAGTCTTAAGGTCCACAACAGTCCTGGGTCTTCATTGATGCAATTTGCATTTCAACATGTGCCACACATTCTCTACTGGGGACAGGTGAGGACTGCAGACAGGCCAGTCCAGTACTCACAGCCAGGCCTTGGTAATGTGGCAGTGTGAGGTTTTGAATTGTCTTGCTGAAATATGCATGGGTGTCCCTGGAAAAGATGTTGTCTTGAAGGCAGTATGTGCTGTCTATTCCTTCCAAAAATGACCTGAAATCCTGATTCGTCTGACCACAGTACACGTTTCCACTGTGTGATGGTCCATCCCAGATGCCTCTGAGCTCAGAGCAGTCGACTTCTGGACACTGTTGACATAGGGCTTCCTTTTGGCACAGTACAGTTTTAAGCAGCATTTATGGATGTAACTACATATTGTAGTGCCTGACACAGGTGAGCCAAAGTCATCCTGAGCCCATGTGGTTATATCACTTATAGAAGGGCCTTTACATACTGAAATCCCTCCAGACTCCTTGAATCTTTTAATGATGTTCTGCACCGTAGAGGGTGACAGATCCAAATCCCTTCCTATCTTTTTTTGAGGAACATTGTTTTTAAACATTTCAATAATTTTCTCACTCATATGTTGTCAAACTGGTGGTCCTCGGCCCATCTTTGCTCCTAAAGGGCTCGGCCTTTCCTGGATGCCACTGTTGTACCAAATCATGATGCAGTCACCTGTTGACATCACCTGTTTCAAATGGGATCATCATTTCATTGTTTTACCTCGTTACTGGCCCTGAAATGTAACCGACCCAACTTTGTTTGGAATGTGTTGCAGCATCAGGATTGAAGTCAGTGTTTATTTTGAACAAAGAATAAAGTTGATGAGGGATCACATCAAATAATGTGCTGCTGTAATGTTTTCAGTGTAATACAGGGCACGTGATTTACAAATCACTATTTTCAGTTTTAATTTTGATTTTACATACCATCACAACTTTTTCTGATTAGAGGTTGTAGGATAGGTTTGATTTGATGTACCATCCCTTAGTTAGGCGTAGGCTGGGGTCCTCCATCATACTCCTCTCCTCCTTTCACTACCTTCTCCTCCCCTCCCCTCTCCATGTATTTATGTCACTAATTGTGTGTCTCCTCTCTCTCCCGTAGTGTATTCTCTCTGCTGTCCCTTAATTTCATAGACACCACTACATGGGTATAAATGAAGGCCATCCTGTTGACTACAAACCACTGATGCAAAAAGTCTAAATGCTTCAAGCTGTAGTTCACCTAAGAAAGACAATACAAGTTAGTATGAATGCAGAGACTTTATTTGATATAAACCTTTGCATTGACATTGGTAATTAGAAAGAGGGACAGAGCCTTATGTAATGTATATCAGCCAAAAACGAGCCACTGAGTTCTTGACTCTGGTGATGGCAGTCTAATCCAGTCTACTTCCTTTTGATGCTCTTCTGTATGGTGGACATGGTGTTATCATATGCCCCAGCTGACACTCTGTTTAGTAAAACCATGACTGGAAATTACACATCACGTGAATTGCTTTTTCTGACCTGATGTTTTTGTTTTGGCCATGATACTTCTAAATCTTCCACTCCTTGCTTCAGATCTGGAGCGAGATGACCGAGCTGGTCTCTTCCAGTAACAACTACTCCTGCTACCGAAAGGTCTTCAGCGAGTGCCAGGGCTTTAAAATCCCCATCCTGGGTGTGCATCTCAAGGACCTAATCGCAGTGCATGTGGTGTTTCCTGACTGGGTTGATGACGGTAATAAGGTGAACCTGGTGAAGATGCATCAGCTTTACATGACCTTCAATGAGCTGGTGTCATTGCAGAGTGCAGTGGCCCAAGTGGAGCCCAACATGGACCTCATTTACCTGCTAACGGTGAGGGATTATCACTGCACAGTGCACTAAACATTTACGGTTTGAAGTGAACAAGTGTTACTGGCCAATTAAGTACAAGGAATATGCCATAAGTATCAAAGTTTACAAAACACAGTTGGCTTTTCTCTCCTTTCTGTCTCTTCATCACTTCATCATTAATCAGTTATCATAGCTCCTTCCCTGAGTAGTTGGTACTTTGGCTCTTTCCTACTGAATTGAATGGGAAAGTGTGCCCAAAGTTTGGACTGGTAGTGTATGAGTGGAATCACAAATATTACATTAAATGAAAACTTACTATCTATCAATGGTACAATAATTTTTTAACTAATTATACCAAACATCTTTGTATTTTTCAGCTTTCTTTAGACCTTTATTACACAGAAGATGAGATTTATGAGCTGTCATTGCTAAGGGAACCACGTAACCCCAAATCATTGGTAAGCTCCAGCTGAAATGTTTGCATTTTGTGGTCAGACTGTGTGTGTCTAACTTTTTATGCTGAAAGGTTTTAACCATATAAAAGACCCTTTTGCACTGCACCATAATACTTCTTTTTCACAACTTTGAAATGATAATGATGATAATCACTTTTATTGGCCAAAGGACGACCACTCTACCTCCTGTGTCTTTTAGCACACAGCAGCAAGAAAAAACAAGTTGATTTCTTGCCAATGATCCTGTCGTGGTGCCACATATGGCTGCCTTGGTCACGCTCTCGCTCATGTATTTGTTGTTTTTCCTCATTTTCTCGGTCTTCTGCAACCCATCCCAGATTATTTTCACCAGAAAAGAACTACTAAACATCAGAAAACTCACTCCAAACATCCTTTCTCTGATTTTTCATCATGCAAAAAGCTGAGTGGACATTCTGGTTGGAGGGGCAGCAGCCCTCTTAAAGCTGTGAAGCCTGTGGTCAAAACACTGAAGGGATAGACTGAGCAGGCAAAGTCAGAGCTACAGGGCTGATTTGACTGCACTGATTGGAGTGTATTTGAGGCTGCGTTTATAGACCTGGATGAACTCACTGACACTGTGACATCATACATCAGCTTTTATGAGGATGTGTGTGTCCACCAAGTCCTTCTGCACATAGAACAACAATAAGCCCTGGTTCACACTAAAACTCAAGTAGCTTTATAATACCAAAGAGGAGGCCTACAGAAGTGGGGACAGGATCCTGTATAGGCAGGCCAGGAACACACTGACAAGGGAAATCAGTGTTAGGTATTTTTCCAGTCCTGAATCACATCACAGTCAGCCATCATGAGAAAATTAATATGCCACACGTGACGCTGTCCGTTTATGAGAGACTCTTGGCCCGGTGGAAACTGATCAAATTGTGAAGCTTCTACAGCAGGCTAACCCCTGCTGCGCACAATTTCTGGGGGTTAATTCCCAATCAATTCCACCGTTTTATCTCAACAGGACAAGCAATCACCCTAAACTGATGCAATTTTTCCCACTAATCCTATTTCCCACCCGGAGTCTTACACTGCTGTACAAGGCACGTTAACTCCACAACGAATTCTCACAATGAACCTATTGTCCAGCGTGATACACTTGTGGAAAAACGTTTTAATTAGCCTTTTGTACAGTTATCCCACCCACACATTGAGAACAGCAAAACTTTCCCTGTGCCTGTTATCACATGTGTGTAATGTATCAGAGAG
>NW_018127923.1:2472238-2472711 GCF_001952655.1 Monopterus albus
TAATATTAATAATAATATTAAACACCCTGTCTGCTGACAGTCATCAACTTTTCTCTCTATTTATCCTTGACCAGATGTACCCTGCAGAAACTCATAAGCATGCCTAAGCATTTAACATTCTAACTAGACATCCTATCTTCACTAAACATTTCTAATACATAAAGTATCTATCTAATTTCTATCTGACTAAAAATACCTAACATCAGAGTAGCAAAAAGAAACTACTCTGAAAAGCTGAAAAACCAGTTTCCAGCCAGGGACCCCTTGTTTGTGTGGAGAAGTCTGAAAAACATCACTGCGTACAGGAAACCATCCCCCCGCTGTGGATGACCATCGACTTTCAGACAGCCAGAATGTGTTTTACTGCAGATTTGAGAAGCAGAACTCCCCCTCACCCACCTCAGACCCAGCAGCTGTTCCCCCCCACCCCCAATGATCTGTCAAACGGATGGGTGTGGCCTTTTTAAAACAAC
>NW_018127923.1:2472751-2531675 GCF_001952655.1 Monopterus albus
GGTCGCCCCCCCCCCCCCCCCCCCTTCCTGCCTGAAAGCTTGTGCTAATCAGCTGGCCTCCATCTGGAGCTGTGTGACGTCTCCTCCTGCTTCAAACACTCCATCATCATCCTGGTCCTCAAGAAACCCTCCATCAGTGGACTGAATGACTACAGACCTGTCACACTTATATCTGTAGTTATGAAGTCCTTTCAAAGACTGGTGTTGGTCCACCTGAAGGACATCGTAGACCCCCTGCAGTTTGCCTACTGGGTAAACAGGTCGGTGGATGATGCAGTCAACATGGCACTGCATTACATCCTGCAAAACCTCAGCTCCCCAGTAACCTATGCATGGGTCCTCTTTGTGGACTTCAGCTCAGCGTTTATTGTCATTATCCCAGACATACTTCATTCTAAACTGACCCAGCTCACTGTGCCTGCTCCCACCTGCCAGTCAATCACCAGCTTTCTGACAGACAGGAAGCAGCAGGTGCTTCAACAAGGGTTTTATTCAGGAGTTTTCTGACCTCTTTGGTTTTATCCTGCCAAAGTTTGATAAGCTTTTAATACTTGGTGATTTTAACATTCTAGCTCTACACATGAGCTCGAACACACACTGGACCGTGTGATCTATCATGGACTGCCTGTTTGTATGTGACTCGGTTTTCGGATCACTTGCCTGTTTTATTCAATGTTGCTGCCCTGTCACTAGTAGACAAACCTTTTATTCCTGTTGCTTTTAGACGTATTGTCACTTCTTCTACAGCAGGAGCGTTTTCTATTCATTTTAAAAACTCTGGTCTGTATTTGGTAGATGACGTCTCCTTTTACATGAATTCTGAGGAACTATTAAGCTTGTTAACGACTACTTGCCAGGGCATATTGGATTTCACCACTCTTCTTCGACATAGACCAGCCAAGTTGCAAGCAGTGCCCTGGCTAAATGCAAATGGAAGAAGGATAAACTTCATGTTTTTCTTCGCCATTTCTGGGATTGTCTCTCTGACTATCAGAAGGCTGTAAAATCTGCCAAATCAAACTATCTTTCCAACATTGTGATCATTAATTGTGATAAACCTCAGGTCTTGTTCAGTACAATTAATTCTGTTATCAACCCGTGTAACCTTGCTTCTCATCCCAAGGCATCTGTAGCAATATGTGAGGGTTTTCTTCAATATTTTACTAAAATTATTAGCATTAGGCAGTCCTCCAGTTCTAGTAATCCTGACCCAGCTCATATTCCTCTGCATTCTGATATCTTTGATCTATCAGTTTGAGTCTGTATCGTTGCCTATGCTATCTGAACTGGTTCACCACATGAAAGCATCTCACTGTTCTTTGTATTGTTTGTCAGCTAGATTGTTTAAGAATGTTTCTGACTCTGCTGGACCTAGCTTTCTGGCTCTAACTAATTTATGTCTAAGGACAAGCTCAGTTCCAGATGCTTTCAAAACAGCGATTGTCCAGCTTCTTTTCAAAAAGCCAAATCTTGACCCTTCAGTGTTCTCTAATTTTAGACCAGTGTCTAAATTATCTTTTATGTCTAAAGTTCTGGAGGAGATTGTTTTTATCCAACTCCAGTCTTTTCTGACAGATAATGGCATCGAGGAGCAATTTCACTCTGGTTTTAAATCAAAACATAGTACTGAGTCTGCATTATTGAAAATCAGTAATGATATCCTGTTGGCTAGGGACGCCGGGAATTCAGTATTATTGGTGCTTTTAGATCTCACTGCTGCCTTCAATACAATGGATCATGAAATCCTCTTATCTCATTTGGAGCAGTGTGTAGGAATTCAAAGTACTGTTCTTACCTGGTTCAGATCTTATCTCACCAATAGCAATTTTACTGTTAATATTGGTACCTGTTTGTCCTCCTCAATTATCCTTTCCTGTGGTGTCCCCCAAGGATCTGTGCTTGGTCCCATTTTGTTCTCTTTGTACATGCCTCCATTAGGATCTGTTTTAAGGAAATATGGCCTTTCTTTTCACTGTTATGCAGATGACATTCAGATATACTTACCACTGAAGGCAATGAGAGGAATGTCATAACAGCCAATATTTGACTGTCTGACAAACTTGAAATCATGGCTGGCACTTAACTTTTAAATGAAAATAAGATTGAGTGTGTGCTATTTGGTGACTTGGCAAACAACTGTTTCTGACCAGGGTCTGGGGCCCCTAGCTCGACATCTGAAGTCGACTGTAAAAAACCTAGGGGTGATGTTTGATGGCAACTTAAGATTTGACAAGCAAATCAACTCAAGTCATTCCTTCTTTTAATGATTTTGAGACTGCAATCCATGCTTTTATCACTTCTCGACTTGATTATTGCGATGCTTTATACTATGGTGTTAACCAGTCGTCCCTCACTCGTCTCCAAATGGTGCAAAATGCTGCTGCATGTGTTTTGACAAGTACTAGGACATTTGAGCATATAACCCCAGTACTGGCTTCTCTCCACTGGCTTCCAGTCCATTTTAGAACCGATTTTAAGCTGCTGATTTTCGTTTTTAAGGCTCTTAATGGTTTGGCACCATCTTACCTCACTGAATTAATGCATTGGCACAAACCTACAAAGTCCCTCAGATCTTCAAGCCAGTTTCTTTTAGAGGTTCCTAGGGCCTGATATAAATGCTGGGGTGACCGTGGTTTTACTGTTGCAGCCCCTAAATTGTGGAATAGTCTACCTTTTAATGTTAGATCAGCTACTGACCTCATTCCGTGTGATTTAATTCTGCCATGTAAAGTATATTTTTGCACATATCTATCTGGAGAGCTGCAGCTAGACTATGTGTGTGTATATATAGTTCTATGAGTATGTTATTTTTATTTTCCCAATGCACATTCCTTGTTTTGTTTACACTTTTTTTGTTCTCTCAGCCTTAGCTTGTTTATGGAAGAGTACTGTGCATACACATTGAGAGCCACTGTACCAAATTCCTTGTGTGTCCAAAACATCTGGCCACTAAAGCTGATTCTGCTCATCTAAGTCCTGTGTATATGTATCCTTCTTCACAGCCTACCTCTCCAACAACTCCCAACAAGCCCCTGGCTCCACTGGACTGGGCGTCTGGTGTTACCACCAAACCAAACCCCTCTGTTGTCAATAAACACATTAGGAAGGTGGTGGATGTGAGTAGACAGCATTCCTTTTCACATTTCCATGCAGAATGCAGAAAAACAACTAGTGGTTTGGTAGATGTTGTGGTGTGCGTGCAATGTTCCTGAAATAATCTCTTTCTTGTCTGGCTTTGGGAAGTCTGTGTTCAGGAATTATGACCATGATCATGATGGCTATATTTCTCAAGAGGACTTTGAGAGCATCGCTGCTAACTTTCCCTTCCTTGATTCCTTCTGCGTTTTGGACAAAGATCAGTGAGTGTGGAACATTGAAAGTTATCAGTAGATGTTCAAAAAATTAAAGAGCCCATGGCGCTATTCCTTGTTTACTGACTTATCTAAACCGTTACAATGGCGATTTATCATCTTAGACATGACCTAAAGCTAAAAAAATTTGGTGTACATATCTTCTAATATTTCTATGCAGAAGCAACTCGGTTTATACGCATCTCGAAAACCCTCACTTGCGAGAATTTTTTTCTAACAAAATAAAGCATTACATGATAGTTTAAGGATTTCCTTGAATGGGCATAAATCCAGGCCCTTGTGCGTTCATGTGAGCTTGCCTGACATCCACCAGTGCCCCCATCATATTGGCAAAATATTATATTGCCTTTGTTTGTTATGTATACTTTCAGTAAAGCTTATTTAAAAGAAAAAAAAAGACATCCACGGTGACATTGTAAAAGAGGAATTTTTCAACTGAGCCTGGTTTTGTGGATACATTTTCCCTCCTGCTGCTGCACTGTGACCAGAGGATGTGGAGAAAAATACAGGGCCTGAGGTTACTGCATGTCCGGGAATGTTCCTGTACAGGGACTCGCCTGGCCAGGTCTAACCTACAAGCAGCCAGCCAGTGAAAACCCCACAGTGGTGAATGATCAGCTCATCAACACTGGATTCCTCTGAAGCACAGTACCTGTTTTCTTTGACTGCTTGAGGCCAGTGTATCTGCCGCATGTGATGTGTTGCTGGTTAACCAGCGGATTAACGATCCATGATGTTATCGTCAGTGTTATGCTACTAGTTGGAATTAATTTCACTACTTTGGTAATGTATGTGGTCGTATGGGGGAAGACGCAGTAACCACCGGTTGGATTTACTGACCTTGGAGCTACTTGAAAGGGAGTGATGTTTCCACTTGGTGGGACTTAACGGTAAGTTTAAAAAAAACACACGTTCCGTGTCTGTTAATGCCTTGTTTCTGTAACTTTAGAGGCAATTGTTGTAAGGCTGGAGAAGTTACTATGTCTGCATTAAGCCAGTTAAAATATGGGGTTTCTCAACTACACGCTTTGTTTAGTGTTACATCTTTTCATCGGTACATATACCGTTGTTTACCTATCTATGGAGGAGAAACTTAAATTAATTAATGCTGCTACGGTTCATTGTGCTGTCCACTTGTGACACAACACCAGCAACAGGACCCTGTGTGCGTTCACAAACTATCGTCTCATTTTTAGGAAGAGGCTCTCTGGTTTTATCATTCTGAAAGAATTACAGACTGTTTGGAGTTATGAGGGGTGCAAAGCTAATCGAGAGGTACCCAGGATTAAACATAAAAAAAAAACGAGCAAAATGAGCAGCCATGGGCACTTTAATGACAACAAATGGCACTTTGTAGATGAGTTCAACCTAATCACAGCATGAGGACCTGAGGGCTATTTCACAAAAGCACAAGTAAGAAACAAGACAAAGCTAGGCTTGACCTGGTCTACCAAGTGCATCCTGGCTTAATACGTTTCACAAACACTAAGCTAGGCTGAGTAGGTGCAGTTAGGTGAAGCCAGGTCTAAGTAATTCAGACAAATGCACATTCACAGCTTTGGGTTGATCACACATTCACTGATGCTCACACAGAAGCTGCCTTCCATTTGGCCGTGCCAGCATGTTAACTAGTGTAGATGAAGTGAATGGAGATGACACCAGACTGGCACGAACAGGACCGTGCTGATCAGGTTTTCAGGCACACCCATCAAAGACACATGCAGCATATTTCAGACCCGCTGAGTGTGCCCATTCATGGAAGCTTATGGGGAATTCAAGCACATAATCAGTAAAAACAGAAATAAGGCTGCTGTACTAAGACAGCAAGAACAAGTGGGGCAGGCAGTAGCAGACTGACTGAATGCATTAAGTTGCCTAAAAAAATATATTTTCTAACCACTGTTCTTAACTGAAACCATATGTTCATCAGGAAATATACCATGAAGATGAATTACAACCACTAATGCATAAATACGATTCATTCTGCAGATGGTGGAATCTGGGTGATATGAATCTGGTGAAATGTGGCCAGTTCATTTTTACATATCTAAACTTCTTGTCAGCTACCTTTTAAACATAAGTCCACAACAAGTAGAGCTTAACTGACTGATAGGCCTACCTCTTTCATATTATTAGTAATAATCAGCTTTTTAAAATTTCAGTGTTCTATTTAATACAGCCTATGTAATATTAATGTAACTGTGACTGACAGTGATCAAAAAAGATATAAATGAAAAGTGCGGCCTATATGGCTCCAGGTCCATGTAGACCAATGATCAACATGACAAGACAATTCCTTGAACTTGGCATTTTAAATTATTTGCTAAAATCAAACTGAACATTAGACGAGTCAGCCATTCTCAAGCAGCGTCTCAGAGCGCCATCTGGTGGGCCGCGGAGTAGTACTGCAAAGGCTTAGATTAAAATTTTTTTCCAAATGTACAAAGCTAGGTATTTACTAAATGTGCTCAGTTACATTGAATATCACCACACACATATTCAGGAAGTGACAAACATGTTTTAACACTGCTAGCTAGCCAGCTAATGCTTTCTTGGATGCAGTGACAAAAATTGGATCAGTTTTTGAAATGAAAAAGAGATTTGGGAGGCAAGCCTGTGCCACTGTGCCCTGTGCCAAAGCTGCAGTGTGTGTGGTCAGGAAATGGCCCTGAATGCAATAAATACATAGACTAAATACATTGTTTTATGTTGATGTTTGATCTATTTATCTATCTAAGGTGGTCCTCAGAAATATTTTAACAATCAGAAGTGGGACACAAAATTACAAAGGGTTGAGAACCCCTGGGCTAAGTGACAGCACTTTATCACCCATCTCTAATCATCTCAAGAGCTGCAGTAAAATTCATCAAACGTCTAACAACAATATGAACAGCAGTCTTCATAAACACAATCTATACCAGTGACTATCACATTTTACTGAATAACTAAATAAAAAAATATCCCCACCCATTGCTGATCGGAGTAACTGCTGACAGAGCAGGTAAGGCACCAGGACTAATCAAGCCTGGCAGTTAGCCTGGTCTGGAGGAGGCTAGCTGCATAGAATAAATCTCCATGGTAATTTACTGTATGTGCCAGCACTTTTGTGAAACCAAATAATGGCTAAGTCCAGCCAGGATATGTGGAAAATCCCGCCTGCCTTAATCCACTGTCTAGGTTTTGTGAAATAGCCCTCTGTCTTGCTAGAAAATCAATAATAAAAAATCTGGTGTTGTTTAACTGTGATCACATATAGAGAATCACTGTACTAAAGAAACAATTGAAGTGAAAACGTAGGGGTGTGCACACTCCTTTACTACAGTTATGTCATTTTTGTTGAATTGTAGGAATGAATGTTGAGATACATTTTGTTTGACCTTGTAGGACTGGAACACCTTGTAGACACTATGTTTTCTCTCTTTCTTTCCCTTCCTGTGTGTGTCTCTGTCAGAGATGGATTGATCAGTAAGGATGAGATGATTGCATATTTCCTTCGGGCTAACCCACTGCTCCAGTGTAGGATGGGACCAGGATTCATCCACAACTTCCAGGAGATGACATACCTGAAGCCCACCTTCTGTGAACACTGTGCTGGATTTGTGGGTATCTCTAACATACTGTCACACATCCATGCCTCCTTAATTATCTTGCAAACATTGAAAATGTAGAGTTTAATTAAACCGATTGGCCTGCTTTGAACCAAACAACTGCACCAACCCCTGTTTAACATAGACACAACAGACACTCACAGGATTACAGGAAAAGTTGTGGAGGACTGAGTTCTGTTTACGACCTATTAGTGGTCATTTTTTAAAATATATTGCCCTAATTAATTACCTTTTTTTGTTTCCTTACATTTCTGGACCCTCAGCTCTGGGGAATCATCAAGCAAGGTTACAAGTGCAAAGGTATTGTGGTTTCACTGGATTCTGCTCTGAAGGCCATTCAGACATTATAAAAAATAAACTTGAAACATTAACATTAAATTTTCCTTTTGATGCACATTGACACTGGGAAAATAGTACAATAGTGTATCCTGAATATACTAATAGGACAATAGTGTATCCTAAATCAAGTGTATCCTGAATAATCCTGAACTGACGCATCATCGCAGGTTGATGCTGCCGATGTGTGGACTTTTGTTGAAAATAATGGGTGCGGGTGTTTTGAGGTGCATCATGTGCCGCCTGTTTGTGGTGCCCTTTAGGTGACCATAGAGAACTCCTTCAGTAGGTGACTGTTAAACTGCACAGGGAACATCAAACATGTGGGTGACGAAACAATGAACAAAACACAGCCTATATTTTTATGGTATCTTGTACTGTATATTAGGACTCAAACAAGAAATGTCCATAATTAAAACATAATAAAATAGAGATGATTTGGGTGAACTGACTAACAGAATGTGAAAACATCATTGAGCCTAACTGCCATGAAAGTACAGGTACATGTGGTTCCTAGAAGACCCTTCCTCATCAAGACAAAGACCAGTATTAGCTGTTTGCCTTGAAGCTTTGTACACTTCTGACCTGAACATAAGCTGATGTGTCTTTGTTTGCTTTGCAGACTGTGGCGTTAACTGTCATAAACAGTGTCGGGAACTGTTGGTTCTGGCCTGTAGGAAGTTGATCCGCTCCAGCTCTGTGGGCAGCGTTTCCCATGCCAGGCTGACCCACAGCTCACTGCCCAGCAGCCCTGCAATGCCCCCCTGTAAAGCTTAGTCACTAAACATGCTAAACAGCATCATTCAATAATGAATAACGTCCTTTAAAGTAAATTACACTTAAAAGGACTTTGTGTTACAAATATGCTTCTAAAAAGTTTTAATGAATGAGATGAGAAGATTAATTGGGGAAAAAATACAATAGTTTTCAGACCCCTTGAGTTTTTGCACACTTTACTGTGTTGTAGATTTAATTTTGCATTGATATAATAGCCTTAAGTCTGCACTCAATATGACAGTGAATACATGTTTTTGGAAATTTTAGAAAATTAAACTATTAAATTATTTAATTTAATAGGGGGAGGCGACGGTGCAGTGGGTAGAATAGTCGTCTCCCAACCAGAATAGTTGAAGGTTCAAATCTCAGTGCCGGCAGTCCACGTGTCAAAGTGTCCTTGGGCAAGACACTGAACCCCCCTGTCGGTAGAGCCATCGGTTGAGGTGGCACCACAGATGGCTGCCATTGGTTCTGTACCAGAAACAAATTCCTTGTATGTAATATACTTGGCCAATAAAGGTGATTATTCTAAAATTATTAAAAAACTGAAATTTCTAATTTAAAAACACATTTAGAGCCTTTACTCCAAGAGGTTTAGTATTTTAGCGATGAATTTCAAGGAACTCTGTAGACCTCTGTGATAAGAATGTGGTGAGGTATAGACGGGTTCCCGGGCAAACATTCAGAGATGTGCTTGCATTGTAGGAGTAGAAGTGTGCAATGTACTGTTTGCTTATCTTTTGGGTCTTTTCATCACTTTTAAATAGTAACCTTTTGAAGAAAGCCAGTGGTTATCTTCCTTTAAAGTAACAATATGTAACTTGGCAGTTTCTCTCCCCCTATAGTTGCTGGTAATTGTACCCAACTGTCATAAATACTAGCTGCATTGTCACCCCACCTGATTGACAGCGGTAGGCCTACATTACATGTGCATTTGTTTACAAGGCGAAACTGTTACTGAACTGGGAAAGAAAACAGAAGCCAGAGAATGGTAAATTAATTTTACAGGATTTTATACAAATATGACTGGATAGTTCTATTTATTGTGACAAAGAAGATGAACACTCAGAATAAAGTCAGGTTTTTATTTTAGATTTACTGAAACAGTGCTTGTATTTTCAGTTTACAAATTTTTTAAATGTGGACATGTGCAAGGGAATGAAACATGTTGGCAACACAGGGCAGCG
Source organism: Monopterus albus (assembly GCF_001952655.1). Classification (NCBI taxonomy): domain Eukaryota; kingdom Metazoa; phylum Chordata; class Actinopteri; order Synbranchiformes; family Synbranchidae; genus Monopterus; species Monopterus albus. The sequence goes on from NW_018127923.1 coordinate 2,482,031, forward strand.
TAATTTATTACAAGCTAGCTGAGATGGGTTTGTTAGGCTGCAAATGTTGAAGGTTTATTTGGTGTGACAGTGACAGACTGACCAAACATTCATAAATAACATTAGCAGAGATATACTACTCTCTGCTGTGGTGGTGGTGTTGTTTTCATGTTAGCAGATCTTTACAGCTAACGTCGGGACAGTAGCTGTTAACAGTTAGTGACCTTGACAGGGTTATTTTTAGCTCTCACCAATGACTAAAAGCCAGTCTGATATTTACTGTTGTCCAGTCTCTTCTCTTCTTCTAGGTTGTGGCTGGGCTCTGGCGATGCCTACTATGCACTGCTATGTGTGTGCTTTAGTCAATATCCTGTTGCACAATTGGTGACTGTAGTTTGTTAGTAAGTCTGAACTTTAAGTCCATACTCCCAAGGACAGGAGAACATGGTACTGTCAGTGTGCAGCTGGAACACCGGCACCCTCGCTGACAGACTACTAAGGTCTGAACAAGATGTAGACGCTGCCTGCTAATGGAACTAGTTTCGTCAGATGATTACTCACATCTCCAAAAACATCGGAACAAATTCTCAACTGGCATGACTTAGATAGACTGACTGCCTAGTCACAATCTAAGTGGTTACTTAGGGATTTGTCCTTGCATGTGTGAACCCCCGTATGAACCACAGAATACTGAGCTAGTTGAAGCTATCGTGAGGTCCCCAGGACAGTGATCCAACTTTACATAGTGCAGTAACAGATGATCCAGACATGCACTGGCAATAGAACAGATGCCATTCACCTTACTGGAAGTCAGTCTACCACTAAAAAGATTTTGAAGCTGTTATTTAAGTGTAAAAAAGTTTTATGTTGTTGCTTCAACAACAGACCAGGTGTGGTGTTTCACTGAAGTGCTATTACCTCAGTTAAAGCTAGAGTCTGTAACTTTGAGAATTAGGTGGATTTGGGTATTTGTACAACAAGTACAACTTCCAGGCCTCTCCCTCTGCCTCTCCACTGTGCTGAAAACCGAGGCAGCACTTCACCTTTCAGGACACTGACCTGAAGCATACAACCAAAACAACACTGTAGTGGCTTCAGGACAAGTTTCTGACTGTCCTGAAGTAATCCAGACAAAGCCCAGACTCAAATGTGAAGATTGCAGTTGACAGACACCTCTCATCCAGTCTGATAGCACATGATAGGTACTGCCATGAAGAATAAGATAAACTGCTCATTTGCAGGTGTGTGACACTTGTGGAGACTTATCCCAGAATAGTACAAGCTGTAGTTGCTGCCAAAGGGGCTGCTGTGAAGTACTGAATTCAGGGCATGAATACATTTGTACTAGAGTGATTTCAGTTTTTTATTTTTAAAACATTTGTTTTTAAACAGTTTGCCATTGTATGTTATAAAGTGTAGATTGACGGGCAAAAAATTACTTATCTATCAACAACACAATACAGTGTGCAAAAGGTGAAAGGGTCTGAATATTTTCTGAAGACGATGTATGTTGCCAAATGTTATTAGTCTTGGTCATTAAGACAATTTTCTTATCTGTACAGAACATTCCTTGGATGCAAACCTACCATTTGTTCATTATGTTGCCGTGACTGAAGGACATGATGTCCTCACACGGTTTAACAAAGTCACAGTTTTATTAATTCATCAGTTCATGATCCTTGTGTTCCCCCTTCAGATGAGGATGAGGTGTTTGTATTCCCAGCTGTCACACCATCAGCTCCAGCTCTGGACACTCAATCCATCACTCTGATGACTGGTTCAGCCCAGAGAATCTCTGTTCGCCTGCAGAGGGCCACCACCTGCCAGGCCACACAGACCGATCCCCTGTGGCCTGAAAGCAGCTGGGGGGCCACAGACAGCGGCTCCCACACCTTCCCTAAAATGAAATACCGGACTCACAGGAAGGCATCTAAAAATGAAGGTTTTGCCTGCTGGGAAAACCAGAATGACCAGAACCAGGTGGTTTCCTCCCAGTGCAGCATGGAGCCTGAAGAGAAGTCGCACATTTCAGTAGAGCTCGTACAAAACGGGATTGCACTCAGAGGGAAGGTAATGTTAACATTTTAAAATAAGTAAAACATCATTCAATTAATTTGAAACGAAACAAATCTGGCAGTGACAGGTGGTAAAATGAAAGCTGTGAAGGTGGAAGCACTTCAGATAAGAGAATGGAGATCCAGCTCTACCAAAGTAATAGTAACTCCAAGTCCACTCAGATGTTACTTCCAGAGCTGTTACCCTCAAAACAACAAAATAATAGCACAATCCTCAACAGCAAATGATGTTGTTGAACTGCATTTGCTGTGATTCATGGACGGCACTTGTGTTATATTTTTGCATTAGTGGCAGTCTCTTTGCTGCCAGCATTTGAAAAATTTAAGTGGAAATAAATGTGTTCTGAGTTTGTCACACCACAAGAACACGTGTTATTAACCACCCAGACACATTTAGACACATTTGATTGATGAAAAAGATCACCACGTAATATAAAATTAGCTTTCAAAATCATGAAAAAATAAGGAGTATTCTCTGTGTGTCAGGTCACAGAAATCTGCCACCTAATCATAATGGATGTATTAAGAAAGAACATGTAGGAAAGATGCATTTGCAGGGTGAAGGCATAGCTAGCAAGCTGTAGGCTGTAGAGGGTGTAGTGACTCACGATCAAACAGGAGAACTGGTGCTAATGTGCTAGGGCTCTATAGGAGCATTTTATCAAAGACCACTAAATGTGAGATTAGAAATATGGTTTTGGTGTTTATGGAGCCGCTTCTCCATTGTGTTGATGTTTGAACGAGAGCGGGCGGTGCACGGCTCCTACACACACACACACACACACACACACACACACACACAGGGAGCAGACAGTGGTGGAGACAGGGAGCCGTATGCTTGTTAATGTACGTGCAACAAAACCTTCGAGAGTAAAAATCCAGTAGGAGTAATGTAACGAAACACCTCCTAAACAAGCATAAACTTGCAGAGAAGTGAAAATTTAAGATTTGTTCACAGTCAGTTCAAAGTTAGCTTGTTAGGCTAACTGCTAACAACTAACTGTGTTGGCCATTATCTCTCTCCTTCCACCTGTGGTCGGTTCAGACCCGCTCCAACACATTCACCATTCACGTGTTCCTACTTTTGTCATTGTTTAATACTGAGGCAGCAGCATTAACATTATTTCTCTTAAGAAAACTCAACTGTGGCCATAAATTTTCAGTCTCATGAGTGCCCATAAAAACAAATGCAGACATAGAGCTCTGTGTGCTCTAGGATTGGGGGATGGATCCAGTGCATCATCGAGCCATGTCTTTTAACAAGTTTTCAGTGACTGTTTTCTAACATGTATAATGTGTTTAGAAACAAATCATTGATTTTGCTTTACCTGGGCTTTAAGTGCCGATTTCACCCATTCATTTATTGGATTTGTTAACAGAGACAGTGAGTATTAGTGAGCATTGCTATACGTTTGCCAGTTAGCCAGTGGCCTATTTATCATGTTTATCACATTACTGTGTACAAGATACAAACATGCAGATCAATTATACAAAGATAATGTCAGCAAAGATTGTATGTTCTATAGAGGATATTATGATTGTCATGTGTATGTTTTAACTAGTGTTATTGAACGACGTGGTCCCTTACTGGCAAACATTGCTTATTTGCAGCATTTAGCTGTGTCCATGGCAAGGGCTCTTCTCTTTTCCTCTGCTCCAGCTTTCCTTTTCTGCTGAACATGATCCATTTCACCAGGCAACTTCTCTAATGTTACCAGTGGAAAAGCAGGTAGACAGTTGCTACAGTATGTGCCTTGTCAGGAGACACAATGGTGTCGTCTTTGTCACTGTGGTGAGACTAAAAGTAGCACCATCATGCACATGCTGAGAGGTTCCTTCTACTAATGCTTGCTCTATTATGACTGGTGAAGTTGACTGTTCACAACAGGCCAAATGAGCCTTAGGCCACTGTGAAATGATCCAGTGCTCCAGATGGGCTGTCCCCCACTGAAGATGTCACATTTCTGCAAGGTTGTATTCTGCTTGTTCAACAGCTGTTTGATAAACTGCTCTTAGTCTCTGTTACTGAGGAGGGCAGCCCTTCTCTCCTTTAAACAGAGACTGACAGAGAAAAATAGTGAAGCAAAGTAGGACGGTCCGTGCCAGCCCACAAGGGTATACCAGATGACAGAGGGTGTACCACTCATTAGGTTCAAATACTGGAAACACAGCTGTAATGTGCAGCCGAAACACCGGCGTCCTCGCCGACAGACTACTGGGCTCTGAACAAGATGTAGCTGCCTGCTAATAGAGCTAGCGTGGTCAGATGAGGAGCACTCACATCTCTGAAAACATCAGAACAAATTTCCACATTGGCATAACCTGGACAGACTGACCACATATTCTCAGTCTAAGTGGTTACTTTGTCACCTGAAAAAATGTCAAAACTTAATCAAGTGGCATAATACCAGTCCTACAGATGAAAACGATAACAGCTTTGAACCCGACTCCAAATCTCTGCTGTTCCTGCATAGATCTATCCCCAGCTCTGGTCTGTCCTCTCGCTGGGCTCCTTCAGTCCCTGTCTCACACTGCAGGGTGGACCGAGTGACCGCACTCAGTTTCTACTGAGAGTAAATGGACAGTCAGTAACCCAGGGATTTCAATCCATATGTGTGTGGAGTTCTCAGTAACGCAGCTGTGCACTTTGCCCGCAAATTGGCTCAGATACACTGAGCAGGTTCTCCAGCACTCACAATGGTGAATCATTTTTAAAGATTCCTGTATCCAAATTATGAAACAGAACAGCACCAAAATCTAATCAATTGGGTAGCCACCGCCTACCCCTTCAAAAAATGTCATCCAAATCAGTTTTTAAGTTATGCTGTTAACAAACACACACACAGACAAACATAATTCCTGCCCTTGGTGGAGATTATGGAAGCAAAGCAGCACTGAAAAACATTTAGTTTAGTAAAACACCTGTGGCAGAATTCCTTATATTAATAACCAAATGTCTTGTCTTTTCCTTCAGAAAAGCTGACTTGGTCACGGTGGTGAAGGCCAGTCCCAAGAGTCAGGAAGGTCCCTGGCAGCGGGGACCAGGAAGCTCTTCTCTCTGGGGGAGGTACTGGGCTGCCTGAGGTCTCCCTGTAGTGACCTGTAGTTATCGTGTCCACTCTAGCCTTCAGTACAGACAAAGCTTCATGTGGATGCTGTGTAGCTGCGATCTGAAAGAGGAGCTCAGGCTAACACCTAGTGTGAACAACATGGAGAGACGCCTCCATCCTGGGGCATCAGATCACTAAGATGTGACTTACTGTAGGTCTGAGTGTTGGATGTACATAAAATCAAGCATTTGAAAAAGTAATAAGAAACATTTTAAAGTAAGTATAGAATGGGTTCAGTTTAGTGGACTGATGCTGTCTAATAACTTTACAACAGACGGCTTTAAAAATCCAGCTGGGGTACAGTATGACAAAGTAAACACCAGTAACTGAAAATGTCTCCTGCTTGATCTGAAGAAACAAGTAAACTTTGGGTGGCTGAAAAGACCAAGAAAAGAGTGATGGATGTTGGAGAGTGTGTAGCTCTTTGCATGTGGAGTTACAAATAAAGGGAAATTGAAAGTGAATTTTAAGGGCATCCGACCCTACATCCAGGCAAGACGTCAACGATGGATGATTCTGCAAAACCCTGAATTATGAATAATGATCATTTTGACTCTTTACTGCCAACATGTTTTGTAAATTAATTATTTCCTGCAGTATCTGACAACTATGGTGTGGTTAATTCTACAACTGTCTTAAGGAAAAGACAAGACCTATTCATGAGTTCAACAGCAGTGATAACAGCCCCGAAATACATCATCTTTAGAATCTGATTTGATGAATTTTCCTGGCCAGATCCTAGGGAAATGTTAATGTTGCATGAGCGTCGCATCATAGTGTGGAAGAAATGCCTAAATAACACATCAAACAAAGAAATAAAGTAAAATACAATAGTTTGTTGTATTTCGTTTTTATGTATTTACTGACACAAAAAGGACCTTTTAATTCTTTGTCTTTAATATTTGAATTGTCATTGTGACATTGCAAATTTACCATGCAACATTAAAATCTAATGTCAGACGTCTAATTGTCTGCTCAGCCTCCTGCAGGACAGTTGATCCCTTAAGCTGCTGATAATCAGTAATAAATGTAACTAAACATACAGTCCATAGCATTGCCCCTGTGGTGAGGAAGCCTAGGGGAGTTTGTTTTAATGTTAAAGACAGCCCATGGTCCTACCCCTCATTGTGTTTCTTTTTGGCACGATGATGCTTCTTCCTCTCTGTTGCACCTCCTCATAAGAACTGATTTTGTTTTAGCAAGTCTATGCTGCCCCCTGCTGGACAACATTAAACCACAACAAACCTGTTTTCTCTGTGACTTAATTTGAATATGGCATGAAAAATTCAAGTCACTTGAAAATGTAGTTATTTAAAACAAAGGGTTAAGTAACTGTCACTTAAATGTTTTTTCATTTATAACTGTAAAAAAATACATACAAGTAAATGCAAATAATGTGCAGCCTGTTGTATTTTAGTTTGTTCCTTTGATTGAGCATAAAGCATATACACTATAAAAATGGGGAATGTGTGTGTGCTTGTGTTTTAAAAGCAAAATAAAGTATTGTGGGCATGTACAATGACTACAAACGTTTTGTGTCTGTCAGTATGAGACTCCTGTGTAGTAAAGCATACATATTTAGTACTTTGTGGAAAATCCTTTGCAGTCAGTGGCTGCCTGAAATCTTTCACCCACGGAAATCATAGACACTTGCACTTGTGTGCTCTCTGCCTTCAGTCTGGTCTTCACAAGTAGAATGCAGTTCAGTTAGACTACGATCTGGCGGTGGACTCATCCAGTCTTTAGTTGCTTCGGCCTTATGTATATTGATAGTTGACAACAAAACATGTCTGCCTAATTCCTGGAGAGTGTTCTTCTCTGTGGCATCTGTCTTTTCCTTCACCATGCTTTGATTTTAGCAAACCAACTACCTTTGATATCCCTGATAGGCTTGTGCTTTTTTGAGCCTCACCAATATCTTCTTCACTTATGGTTACCTCTTTACTCCTCATAGTGACAGGCACCTCACTACAATCTATACGGCAACTCTGAGCCACGACACAGCTCGTTTGTGTGTGAACCAATATGTTTGTAAGCCAAGTCTCCAATTACCTTTGAACCTCTACACTTCAGACACTATGTGTTAAAAGGACTACTGTATCACCCACATACAGCTGTTTCTATATTAATGTATCAGCTGGTCATCTTACTGTTATAATGGTGACTGGTCAGAATGTGTTATTGGTGTTTTATTTACTTGTATCCATATATCAGAACAGAAGTTGAGCTTGGTCATTAAAATGTACAGCTTCATCCTTAACACAAAGTGGAGACTAGCTGTGCTATTACACTGCATAGTCCAGCTTGTTACAGTTGTGCTGTTGAAGGAGTGAACGCTTGGATTTAATAACCTCAAACACATTTCTGTAGCTGTAGACCTACAAAAATGCTGTACCATTCTTCCTCACAGACCTGCTTGAGCTCAGCCATATTCCCTATAGGATGTCTGGTCTGCCATTCAGATGTTTTGCCATCTAAAGCTAGTGTTTGCTGATTTCACCTTTGACTTAAGTGATTTCAATTCCAGAGTAATTTGAACTTCAGAGCTTTTTGTGACAGAGTGCTCTACTGGGCTGGCAAATTTACTCTGTCAGCAAACACAAGCTTTGGACTAAAGGCTGCATTGTGTAGGGTTTGTCACAACCAGGCATCTGCACTTTGCATAATCGCTATGAAACTGGACATGACAGGAGGGGCAGAGTGGTTAGGAATGGTTTATGGTGCCACTGTGAGTCTCACTAAACTATAGTGGCTGAAAAGGAACTAGAGCACCTTTAAGTACATAGATTTTAAGTAGAGTGCAAGTCTCCAGAACAAACTATAATCCCTGTGTGGGTTAAACGGCTTTCTCTGCAATTGCCTGTACAAAAAAATAACAAAACACACAATATAGTAACTTCACATGAGGAAAAACTTCTCTCCCCACACAACCTGCACTAATGCATCATTAGTTCTGATGTCTAATGTACTTTGACTTCCAATAAGACCACTGACAAGTCCAGAAATTGTATAAGAACTTTATAAAAAAAATTCAAAATTAAAGCATTTGAAATAAAGTACTGTTAGAGGTAACTACAAAACCAGTTGCCATTACAGTGTAATAAAGTGGTCAGTTGAACAAAGCATTTAACTGAGACCACACAAAAAGGGTGATGTAGTGTTAGCCGACTACTAGAATTTCACCTCAATCATCTGCAATTTCATTTGTGAAACAAAAGCATTAAACTGTTACAATTGTACAAACTACAGAAAAAAAGTACCATACATTGCCAAACTTTTACAATCATTACCAATGCAACTGCTAGCATGTGTGCATTTCCAGTGTTACCCAGTAAGCAACAAGGCAGGTTAAAATATGTGGACAAAATCCATAAATCAGACTGAAGAATGGGCTCCAGAACTCACTGGGCACAAAATAAGTCATCTTTAAACCTAGAAGTCAAACAGGAATTTGAAAGATATGCAGGCAGAGCTTCCCCATTCAAACTGAACCACTTGTATATTAAAAATAATTCATAATTTGGATTCTGAGCAGCAGCTGTTAACTGCCAACAGCACTACCCTGACAAAGTAAATCCAAATCCATCCCAAAAAAATATCATCAGCATGAATATCTGTTGTCTTCCTGGAATGCATTCATTTATCAGTTCATGCTTTCATCAATCTAACGTTCACACAGCTGTATGTGCATCCACCTATTCAAATGGTTTGTTCTTTGGTACATTTACAGCATGTCATCTTCTCCTCCTCCATACATGTCAGCTAGTTTCTTGAAGCGGGGTCCCCATTCACTGAGGCAATCGTAGTCCTGGTCTCCACTGCTTGACGAGTTCAGGGAGGAGAGGCTCCCTGCATCAGAGCCACCTCCCTCATAGTCAAACACCAGCAGGGAGTCATAGGGTGGTGCTGTCGGGTCGCCGTCAGCTGCCTTCAGGTTCTGTGAGAAGTGGAGGATATAGGTTTGCATTTTATAAAATTAATTTTTTTATACTGTAAAATCATGTCCCTGTTTATTTTTTTTTTTTGGTTGTTGCTTTGTGGTTTGATATTTGTATCAAAATTATGTCAGGGAAGATGAGAGGATGATAACCATCATCAAAGCACAAAACAACCAAAAAAACAAAACAAAAAACAAGGACACCAAAATGAGCTTCATGGAGTGACTTCAATAACTTTATATGTTGCGCTGACTATTAATCTGTAAAGAATGTGTATATGTATATGCACGTGTTTAGATAAGAGAAATGGAAAGCTTTAGTTAAAGTCCCCATGGCATGCTTGTTTCCAGCCATTTAATGTTTAATCTTGGCAACCCTCATAATTCCAAATGGTCTAATTCTTTCAAAATAATAAAACCAGAGTGCCTCTTCCTAAAACCAAGAGGATAGTTCGTGAACACGCACAGCTACTGTTCCCGCCATTGTTTCACAAGTGGATAGCACAACGAACCGCGACCATATTAATTGGAATTTCTCCTCCATAGATGGGTAAACAACGGTATATGTACTGATGGAGAGATGTCCAACACTAAACAAATTGAGAAACCCCATATTTTACCTGGCATAATGCAGACATAGAAACGTCTCCGGCCTTAGAACAATTCTAATGTTAAACTTACTGTTAAGTCCCACTGAGTAGTGCAAACATCACTCCCTTTCAAATTGCTCCAAGGTTGGTAAATCCAACCGGTGGTCGCTGCATCTTCCCCGACATGACCACATACACTCCCAAAGTAGTGAAATTAATTCCAACAGGTAGCGTAGCACTGACAATAACATCATGGGTCGTTAATCCACTGGTTAACCAGCAACACATCACATGCGGCAGACACACTGGCCTCAAGCAGTCAAAAAAAAAAACCACAGGTAATGCACTCAAGGGAAATCCAGCATTGATCAGCTGATCATTTACCGCTGTGGGGGGTTTCACTGGCCAGCTGCTTGTAGGTTAGACCTGGTCAGGTAAAAGAGCGAGTCCCTGTACAGGAACATTCCTGGACATGCAGTAACCTCAGGCCCTGTATTTTTCTCCACATCCTCTGGTCACAGTGCATCAACAGGAAGGAAAATATATCCACAAAACCAAGAGCAGTCGAAAAATTCCACTTTTTCCAATGGCACAGGTGGATGTCAGGCAAGCTCACATGAACATGCAATGGCCTGGAGATTATGGCCATTCAAGGAAATCCTTCAACTATCACGTAATGCTTTGTTTGGGGAAAAAAAAAAGTCACGAGCGAGAGTTTGCAAGACGTGTATAAACAGAGTTGCTTCTGCATAGAAGTAATAGAACATACGCTCACCTCGTTTTTTTTATCTTTAGGTCAGGTCTTAGATTATAATTTGCCATTTTAACATTGTCAGAAAAAGGAAAGTGTGCCATGGCCTCTTTAAATAAAAATACTTTTTTTTTATAGATATTCTAGAGCAGAAATTGAAATATTGAACATGGCAACAAGCTAGTTTATCAAAGCAACCTACTTTAACCATAAGATATTTGATGTGCTCTTGACTCACATCATCAATGAAGTTGCCGATGTCCTCTGGGTTGGCAGGACGAGGCCGGTACTGAGGTGCCGGCATGAAGTTTGGCACTACGTCGTTCCTGAACACCTCAGGCCGGTTGTCCAGACCACGATGAAGAACACTGAGATCATAGTCCTGGGGGGGGGGCAAACATAGGGAGGGGTTACACATTAGATAAGGCAGCTTTCATTTTTAACAAGAAAATCAGTTTGTGCATTTCTAAATTTATGCAATTTCTCTTTTATTGTTCATCTACACAAGAGTATAGACTCAGCCACATATGTCTATCAAACTAAATGCTGTTGCCAGTTCCCTTTACATTATAGTTGCAAAGTGAGTTCAGTGACTAATGAGAAAAGGGATAATGCTGCATTATTGTCCAGCCTTGATCACTACTGCACTGACTACCTGACTGGAGATGTAGCTTTACTTTTTGATTGCAAACAATTGTATGACGTGTGTCCAGTCATAAAATCAGCCTAAACCATGCCTTCATTTACCTGATCGTCCTCTCCACCTCCCTCTTCGTCATAGTAATAGACATTGTCTCTGATGTCGTCATCCGGCAGTAGAGGCTCCTTCTTCTCTCCTCGTCTCCGTCTCGCAAATAGCAGCAGCAGAAGCACCAGCACTGAACACACAAGGTGAATCCCAATTCCCTTATTTGATCATTCCTCAGTCTGCCCCGCCAAAGGACATCTCAAAGCTTATTTCTGCTCTGAGGACCGAGGAGGCTATAGCCAAGGGTACACGAGTACATCCTTCGCGCAAGTTGGTTATGACTGACACAACCCTTTGTCAGAAATCAGCCGGTGATTGGACGCCTTCAGTTAAAATGCGTTTCCTCATTCCTCTCTTCACAGTTGGCCCTTGCATCTTTTCCTTGTGTCTTACATGACTAAGACGCAATGAAAAAATGCAAGTGAGAGAAACATGGATACAGTTAGTGGAATTAGGATTCACCTACAGAGGACAAAGCTTAAGCAACACACCGACACAATTATGTCACCACAGGTGAGCCATTTTCTACTGAGCCTGTAGCAGAAGAGTTTACCATCGACTCTCAAATACTACAGTGGTGTGAAAAAGTGTTTGCCCCCTTACTGATTTCTTATCTTTTTGCATGTTTGTCACACTGTAATGTTTCAGATCGTCAAACAAATTTATATATTAGTCAAAGATAACACAAGTAAACACATCATGCAGGTTTTAAATGAAGGTTTTTATTATTAAGGGAAAACAAAATCCAAAACTATAGAGCCCTGTGTGAACAAGTGTTTGCCCCCTAAACCTAATAACTGGTTGGGCCACCCTTAGCAGCAACAACTGCAATCAAGCGTTTTCGATAACTTGCCATGAGTCTTCCACAGCGCTGTGGAGGAATTTTGGCCCACTCATCTTGGCAGAATGGTTGTAAGTCAGCCACATTGGAGGGTTTTCGGGCATGAACCGCCTTTTTAAGGTCATGCCACAGCATCTCAATTGGATTCAGGTCAGGACTTTGACTAGGCCACTCCAAAGTCTTCATTTTGTTTTTCTTCAGCCATTCAGAAGTGGACTTGCTGGTGTGCTTTGGATCATTGGCCTGCTGCAGAACCCAAGTTCGCTTCAGCTTGAGGCCACAAACAGATGGCCGGACATTCTCCTTCAGGATATTTTCGTACACAGCAGAATTCATGGTTCCACTTATCACAGCAAGTCTTCCAGGGCCTGAAGCAGCAAAACAGCCCCAGACCATCACACTACCACCACCATATTTTACTGTTGGTATGATGTTCTTTTTCTGAAATGCGGTGTTACTTTTACGCCACACATAATGGGACACACACCTTCCAAAAAGTTCAACTTTTGTCTCGTCTGTCCACAGAGTATTATCCCAAAAGTCTTGGGGATCATCAAGATGTTTTCTGGCAAAACTGAGACGAGCCTTTATGTTCTTTTTGCTCAGCAGTGGTTTTCGTCTTGGAACTCTGCCATGCAAACCATTTTTGCCCAGTCTCTTTCTTATGGTGGAGTCATGAACACTCACCTTAACTGAGGCAAGTGAGGCCTGCAGTTCTTTGGATGTTGTTGTGGGGTCTTTTGTGACCTCTTGGATGAGTTGTCGCTGCGCTCTTGGGGTAATTTTGGTCGGCTGGCCACTCCTGGGAAGGTTCTCCACTGTTCCATGTTTTCGCCATTTGTGGATAATGGCTCTCACTGTGGTTCGCTGCAGTCCCCAAGCTTTAGAAATGGCTTTATAACCTTTTCCGGACTGATAGAGCTCCATTATTCTCTTTCTCATTTGTTTTTGAATTTCTTTGGATCTCGGCATGATGTCTAGCTTTTGAGGATCTTTTGGTCTACTTCACTTTGTCAGGCAGGTCCTATTTAAGTGATTTCTTGATTGCGAACAGGTGTGGCAAGAGAAATTGAACTCAGGTGCGATAAACCAGTGTTTTGACAGGGGGGCAAACACTTGTTCACACAGGGCTCTATAGTTTTGGATTTTGTTTTCCCTTAATAATAAAAACCTTCATTTAAAAACTGCATGATGTGTTTACTTGTGTTATCTTTGACTAATATATAAATTTGTTTGACGATCTGAAACATTACAGTGTGACAAACATGCAAAAAGATAAGAAATCAGTAAGGGGGCAAACACTTTTTCACACCACTGTATATTCTGTCTGTTTTTAGGTACTTTTGGAATTTATCAAGATATGTGTGTGGTGTCTGTTCTTATGGTGTCTTGTTGCTGCTCTATACTGCTGCTGGAACACAAATTTCCCCATTGTGGGCTCAATAAAGTCCTACTTACCATTGTCACTGCTGGATCGTTATTTTTCTTACTGTTAAAGACCAAAAACCGAGGTTACTCTACTCTGTGTGTAGCAAAGCCTGTGGCTCACTATTGCACTGGGTTACATGTTCCTTCATTAATATAAAATGGTGCAATTTATTTTGACTCAATCCCAGGTGCCACAAATATAAAGCATCAAATGGGGATTATGCTCCACTGAAAACAGTCCAACAAATGCGCCATTTCACTAGGTGGTCAAGTTTCTATTTGTCGCTTCATAATGCATCAAAATGTTCTATGAAACCCAAAACAAACTAACATTACATAATTCCTATACTGTAATGTATGTCTCATGGTTCTTGGCAAAACTGTGCTGCAGTTGTCAGATCAGGGAATCGGAGCTTCTCTCAGTGACAACCGGTCACAGCAGCCTACTGCAAACCAAAGTTGTTGGCACTCTTATCAGTTGCAGGTTATATTTTTCATTGGGTTCCACTGAACGATAAGTGAAATGTCTTGCAGGTTTCCAACAAAAGTTGTAATGCAAAGCTTCATGATCTCTGCCTAATAAGATAACTTCTATCTATAGTCTTTGGAATTATGATAAGCATATTTCAATATTTAACTCGTACTGAATAGCAGACTCACTGAGCAGCAGCAGGATGCCTCCCAGTATTCCTAGGATAACAGGTAGATTGGTGCCACCGACAACACGTTCTCCACAGGACACGTCTTCCCCAGTGCAGTCACACACTACAGCCTTGACAGTGTTATCCTGCTCCAGGCCCTCCTTGTCAGCAACCCTCATGACCACAGTGTAGTCTCCACTGGCCAGCTCAGTGGTTAGAGTTAGGATAATGCCCGTTTCTGCAACCAAGGAAAACAGAGGAAAATTAATTCACAGCCCCTGCACTGCTTGAGTTTGTCCAATTCCAGCACTATTTTCATAGAAAATTTTCAGTGGCAGACAAATTTAATGCCCTTTTCTACAAACACTTTAAACATCTTGGCATAAACTACTTTGTAAATATGGAGGATTTCCCACTGAAGTCTATTCCTCAGGCATCAGTACCATGCTGTGTATTGCCTCCACAATGATATCCAGTCCTTCAAATCTCAAATGTTATACCTTAACTGAAGCATCTAACATATTACATTTTGGGAGCCTACTTGTGTGTTCCTCAGAAGAAACTCTACTTTTTATGTTAAATTCAAGAACAAAAACCAGAACTGAGCACATCGCTCCGGTTCTCATCTTTACACTGGCCACCAGTTACCAACAGAATAGAACTCAAAGTGCTACCGTGAGCTTCTAAATCACTCACTGGTATGGGGCCAAAATACATTTCTGGTCTTGAAGAATCCAAACCCATCAGGGCTCAGATCCTTACAATGCAGTTAGCTGGTAGAACCTCGGGTCAGAGCCAAACAGGCTGAAGCTGCATACAGATGGAACCAACTTCCCGAGGACCTTAAATGTGCACCAACTTCAAGTCTAAGCTGAATTTTTTTTAATGCTCATTGGTTGTAATGTCTTTTTTTGCCTACATAAAGCAGTCTGAATTACCTCCATGCACAAAATGTGGTAAAGCTGCCTTGCTTTCAAATGTAAGATACATTGAGCTTTAGATTTTCTGATCAGAACCCAGGCAATGGACAAACTGAAGAAGACCACCAGCAAAAAAAGCTTCTTTTTTTTTTAAAATTCAAATCATATGAGCTTTTCCTACAAACTTTTTAAAACCCTTTGATGTTTTTTTCCTTCTCAGTGACAAGTTCCTCCTGGAACTTGCCGTTTGATCGGGTAACATTTTTGCACTTGCTATTTGAGAAACTACTACTCCAGGAACCAGAATAGGTTGTATTTCTAGTCGTGTGTGAATACTACATACGGGTGTCGTTCATCCTAGCAGTCCAGTTGTTCTTTGACGTGCCCTGTAAGGAGACGCTGTATGGAGAAGCAAAGGACGGTCCATCTATATCTGTTACTGACAGATACTGAGGGCCTGGTTTCTTGTTACACACCTGAAAAAATAAAGTCAAATTCAAGCTTTTGTTTATTCTGATGATGCACACCAAGGGGCTTTTGCTACATTTACCTCTGAAGTTAGCCATTCTTTAATCAGTAGAATATAAAAATAACACCCAGCACAGATTATACGTTCTGCACCAAAACTTGTCTGTGTTGCATTTCATCTGTATTAGAAGTGTTCAAAACTTGACAACTGTTCAGCAGTTGGGAAAGATGACACACCTTGATTTCACGCTGATCAATGGTGGGTGCGTTGTCATTGACATCTTCAAGCTGAATGATCAGAGTACCAGTTCCTGTGGCTGGGATTTCATCTGAGGAGATGACAGACACACACACACACACACACACACACACACCTATCAGGATATAGCAAAAAAAAATTCTGGGGAACTTTACATCATCTTAGACTTTTTGGCTCCTAAAGCAGTTATCAAATCCAACAATGCTATGCTGATATACTTGACTCTGCATAAAAATTCATTCAAGTGGGCTTAAAACAAATAGCATCTTTTCTGATGGACTGTAATGTGCTTAAAAGAGCAGCACGCGTTTCATTTTCTACTAAGCAGATGTGCAAAGATAAGTCTTGCCTTCCACCTACCATTGTCATATGCACCAATGAGTGCTGTGTATTTGCTGTCCTTGACAAAGTGGGACTCTCTGTCCATTAGGCGATTGACTGTTATCTCGCCCGTGTCTTTGTTCACATTGAGCCAGCCTGCAGGGTCACTAAGTGTTTTATACCTGCACATTGACAAGAAAAGCACAATAAAATGCTGTGCAAACAAGCTGGTTGCAACTAACAAGCATCGCAATGTGGCATTCAGAGATCATTTGAACAACATTCCATTAATATGTAATCCCTAATGAAGGTGTTTGTTGTTTTGCTTGGACATGGGGGTAACTGAAGCTGGAGATAACTCGTATTTCATCTTTATGGCTGTGGCTCGGGAGGTAGAGTGGGTCATTCCCTAACCGTAAGGCTGGTGGTTCAATCCCTGGCTTCTCCAGCCCATGTGTCGAAGAGTCCTTGAGCAAGAAACTGAACCCCTAGTTGCTCCAGTGATGATACTGATGTGTGAATGTGAACATTTGTGCACGCAAATGGGAAACGGTGCTTTGAGTGTGCATCAATGTGTAGAAAATTGTCCTCAGCCACCTCTGTGCCCAGGTGAGCTCGGCGCTCGACCCACTGCAGTTTGCATACTGTCCTGGCATCAGGGTTGATGACACCATTATCTACATGCTGCATCGAGCCCCATCTCATCTGGAGTCCCCCAGAAGCATGGTGAGGGTCATGTTCTTTGACTTCTCCAGTGCTTTCAACACAATCCAGCCATCACTGCTGAGGGGGAAGTTTGAGGGGGCAGGTGTGGACCAACACCTGTCTGCATGGATCATTAACTACCTCACAAACAGACCTCAGTTTGTCAGGCTGCATGACTGTGTCGGACGTGGTGATCTGCAGCACGGGGGCACCCCAGGGGACGGTGCCTTCCCCCTTTCTGTTCACCCTCTACACATCGGACTTCAAGTACAACTCCCACCACTGTCATCTACAAAAGTTCTCGGACGACACCGCCAATGTTGGATGTGTATCTGGGGGGGATGAGTGGGAATATAGGGGGGTTGTTTCTGACCTTGTCGAGTGGTGTGAGAAAAATCACCTGGTCCTGAACACCAGCAAGACAAAGGAGATGGTGATTGACCCCCGGCGGAAATCACCAGCACTCATGGGTGTCCACCTCAACAACAAAATGGATTGGACTGAAAAAACTGAACGCCCTGTACAAGAAGGGCCAGAGCTGCCTCCACTTGCTGAGGAGACTGAGGTCCTTTGGTGTGCGGGGGGCACTCCTTTGGACGTTTTATGATACTGTGGTGGCATTTGCTGTTCTTTACGCTGTTGTGGGCTGGGCAGGAGGTAGCACGGTCAGGGACAGAAAGAGAATAAACAAGCTGGTCAATAGAGCTGGGTCTGTCCTGGGCTGCCCCCTGGAGTCCATCAAGGAGGTGGCGGACAGAAGGATGCTGGTAAAACTAACATCCATCATGCACGACCCCTCCCATCCCCTGCACCACACAGTAGAGGCTCTGAACAGTTCCTTTAGCGCAAGACTGTTACATCCCCAGTGTAAGAAGGAGCGTTACCATAGGTCGTTCCTCCCCACAGCAATCAGACTGCACAATACACCACTGCAGGGATAAGCTAGGTGAAAGTATGAGGGACTATGTAATAGTCAACTGAGGTGCAATACTCAAATCCTGGGGTAAAATGCATGGTTAATATGCACATATGTAAATTCTGTTCTTGATTATTCAAATACTTGATTCAGTCTATTTTTGAGTACTTGGAATTTATCAGGATGTGTTTGCAGTGCTTGTTCTCATGTTATGCTGTCTGTTCTCTATTGCTGCTTGAGGTACTGAAATTTGTTTATCAAGATATGTGTGTGGTGTTTGTTTCTCATGGTGTTATGTTGTTTGTTCTCCATTGCTGCTGAAACACCGAAATTTCCCCACAGAGATCAATAAAGTACCTACCTACCTACCTACCTACCTACCTAAAAGTACTACACTTAAACTTTAAGTACAAGACCATTTATCATTTACTTTGGCCAATTTGTTATATATTGGGAAGACATGGGGGAAATTAAAAAACAGGAAGACTTAAGAATTACGGCAGCTGCAATTATCACTGACAGACAGCATGTATCATCACCAAAGGTGGATCTTTTTGTCAAATCTCAAAGCTATGTGATGTACTGAACATCAGACAGACACCAACTGGAAAGGTCTGAACAACAGTAAAAACACACAAAACAATAACACTAGCAAAAAACAGGTAGGTGCAAACACAAATACTAACCATGACTAAAATTTAAACAGTATAACTGGTTACCGTAGGTCTCAAAAGCCTGCTTAAAAAAAAAGTAAGTTTTTAAGGCCACTAGCTCACTTTCCGCCCTCAATTCTACCGGAAGAGCATTCCAGAGTCTGGGGCCGTAGATAGAAAAAGATCGGTCGCCCCGTTTTTTGTAGCGGGAGCACGGCACCGCCAGCGACAAATGATCAGTGGAGCGAAGAGCTCTACGCGGCACAGAGACTGACAGCAGGTCAGATAGGTAGGCTGGGGTGAGACCATGAATAGCCTTACAAACAAACAATAGGATCCTAAATTTAATTCTAAGCCAATGAAGAGCACGAAGAATCGGGGAGATATGGGCAAACCTGGGAGCATTGGATAGCAGCCGAGCTGCTGCATTTTGGACCAACTGTAATTTCTGAAGCTAAGTCTGGGGTACTCCTACATCCAAGGCATTGCAATAATCTAACTGTGACATAATAAACACGCGAATAGCCTTCTCCAGATCTCCATGTGACAAAAAAGGTTTAACCTCCGTTAAGAGTTTTAGCTGAAAAAGACAACCACTGCCCTAATCTGTTTCTCAAAAGTAAAAATTAAATCAAATTTGTATAGCGCCAAATCACAACAAAAGTCATCTCAGGACACTTTACAAAGTAAGGTCTAGACCTTACCATTATCACTATTACATAAGGAAAACCCAACAAATTAAATTAATCTTTGTATCACCTCAGTGACTTGGCTGGGAAGCCCATAAACACATTCACTGCTGCAGTTAAAGCCAATTCAGATGTAGAGCATTTTTAGATGCGTTTTTTTCCATGCAACAAATGGAACTTGATTCTATAAAATGTACTGCATCTCTGACACGTGCAACTATTGCAGTTCAGCCCATTTCTGTTGTCCGTCGCCCTGGTGTTCGCCCACCGTCCTCCCAGCTCATCAGGAGCTCATCAGGAGCTGAGGATTGACGACTGCTCTGTCCCCTCAACCCCCGGCAGGTAACACTACCGCCACGCCAAATCTCTTGATCCACAAGAAACACTGAGCCATGCAGTGCTGAAGTGTTCACACAGAATATGTGCTAAATTGGGAATGGGTTGGAGGATTTGCAGCTTCTACATAAATCGTTTCTACATTTGATCCCCAATAATAAGCTTAAGCAAGCCTAAAGGTTTTAGTGATAAAAGTACTCTGAGCACTCCTGAGATTAGAAAAATGAAGAGGTTATCCAAGAGCTTGTTTCAAGTCTACTTTACTCTAGCAGTGATAATGTTGTATTCAAATACATCTTCAAAGTAACAAGGTATTCCATTCAATGGAGATTGATCTTACATGACTTTCTGTTTGCGTGCTGTGTCTGGGTCAAAGGCAGTGTACAACGCCACATCACTGTTGACAGGAAGGTCCTCTGGTTTTGACACTTGCTTCTCTAATGGTTCAAAGATGGGTGCCTCATTGACATCTATCACATTCACCACCACTGTGGCGGTAGAAGTCGGCATCGGAACAGCAAAAGGAACATCATTCTCCACTGCAACAAGAAGTGTGTGTTTGCTGGTCCTCTCAAAATCAAGGGGCTGGTTGGATGGAAAGAAAAGCATGTTAATTTTTCAGTCTTACAACCAATGCTGCTTTACAACCAACAGGAAAGTTCATTTTAAACTCTTCTTAAACTAGGTTTTTATGCAGTTTCTTGGAATGTAACAAAGTGAAAATAAAATTTTTTATTTATCTCTTGCAACTTTAATGCTGTTTTAACTAGGGATGTCCCAACCCCGTTTTTCTGACAGATACAGATTCTGATTCCTTTCATATCAATTATCTGCCAATACTGATTCCAATCTGATACTTAATTACCCACAGTAAATGATCATTAAATATGACACTGAAATTAATCTTGCACTGTATTTTTCAGGAGCTTCTTGATCCTGTTTCCCAAATATTAAGTTTATTAGCCTAAATTATTGATATGAACCAAAAGAATAAGTGGGAGCTGGACAACACTCAGACTTAGATTCATTAACAGGGCAGATACTAACTATTACAACATTTCCGTATGTGAACAGAGTTAGTCTAACTATTCTAATTTAGATATCGCTGCATTAACAAAACAGACCAAGTTAAAAATGGGCTTCAGGTCCTGGCTGCCTGCTGTAAAGCAGGAGCGATATGCCAGCCTACACACTGGCAGTGTAGACAGCTGGAGTAATGTAGCAGCTTATTGGATTTGTCATGTGCATCTCAACAACATGACCAAGTCTGCTCAAACAGAGGACTGTAGTTCTACATATGGATTGGAATTGGCTCTGCTCTCTTCTGCTCAATGCCGATTCTGTAAAAAAAAAGTGCCTGGATTGGTGTTGATGCTGATACTTAGTACTGGGTCGGGACATCTCTAGTCTAACGCTGCTTGCTTGAGAATGGCTGCTTTTACTTCCTACCTTGGCCGTAGTAATGATTCCATCTTGTTTGTTACTTCCTGTTGTCACAGCAAAAAGTCCTCCAGGATCACCAAGGACAATTTTGAACTTGGCATTCCAGGCTGGGGACTGAGGCTCATCAGCATCCGTTACCGACATTGTAACGACCAGAGCACCCACTTTATTTTCTGGTACTGATGCATTATACTGGGAACATGTAAGGGATGCGTTAAATGTTACAAGTGTGAGGATAAAACAACATGAGAACACAAAGATGGTCAACTAAACAAAACAATTCTACTTAGCCTTAATTTCATGCTCTATGTTTTGCACTTTAGTTCATTACACGCGAACAGCTACAAAATAGTATCACATAATTTACTCACTTTAATTCAAGCACTTAAATTGTGCCATTTAACACCAAATAGGCCTTTAAAAATTAAAGTCACTACAGGTGACATGTCTTTTTAATGATGCAAAGTTTTAATCATGTCAAACTTCCACAATCAAAACTGAGCTCCAGTCCTGCTTAAACCACCGAACAGAATGAAAAAGGATCAGACATTATTGCTTACAACCTATTAAACTACCAGAAATGATTGTTGAATTATGTTCTCCAGGAAATCTGTTGTTGCCTTATGACGTGGACACTCCAAATTATTTAAACACTGACCACAGCTCTTATTAGCGGTTGACCAAAATTGGTCTCTCTCTCTCTCTCTCATTTATTTTATATATATATCTGTATCTAAAATGCAGATACGCTTTCCTTTTTGTACCAGACAAATTGCAACAACAAATGAGAAATCTGCTGAACTCAACATTTAACACTAATCAATTATGAATTTTTATTTCAAGTATTTGAAAATAAAAAATTCGGGTTACTGAAGTGTAGGCGCCCCATAATTACAGAAGTCCACAAGTAATCGAAAAACTAAATTGTTGAAATACCTGCAGACATTTTTTGTTAATTGGCCTTGTGAGCACATACATCAGCTGATGCCATTTATCTAAAAATGCTAAATGTTGGTCCAATTAATAGACCGACTGATTAAAAAGTTTGTCACTAGCCATTACAATGACCCCTTGCACACTGCAAGAAATTTGAAACTTCACAGATCTGCTGTACCCTGTTACATTTGCTAAAGTATGACTGGACAATTGCTCTTTAGGGGAAGAGTTTATGAAACGGCACATGGTACTTACAAAGGGTTGAGTGAAGGCTGGAGCATTGTCATTGCTATCCGTTACAGTCAGGATTACTTTGGCTTGACCTGCCAACCCTTTTCCCTCCATGTCTGCAACCTGTACCATCAGAGTGTACTGTGGGTATTTCTGTTGAAAGAGAGACGCACAATGATGCCAGCTCAGCAACTGGAAAGCTTTCATATTCTGTAAGGGGTGCAACAGTTCTGAAGCCAAACCTGAAACCACAGTACAGAAGTCCACAGCCTTGGGGCACAGTTCCTTTTTTCCCTTTTTAAGTGCACCTTGACCATTTGACTAACTTTAGCACTGGTCTAAAAGATGTCAGCCTTGCAACATCTGACTTGTACAAACATAAAACATCCTGAACTTAGACCTTATGAACAGCTTGAACACTGGTCTAAATGAGCCTCTCTAATACTTTTCAAAGCAGAATCTCATTTATATGACACATGAGTCTTAATGTTCTTATCCAAAAGAGTTAGGGTTTAAAAAAAAAAAAAAAAAGTAATAGCAAAACAACAAAAATAAAAAAAAATCCTTTTATGGCTAGATGATCTGGTGAGTACCCTATTAAAGTCAGACTTAGCATGTCATGTCAAAACTTTCAATACAAGTTCTATTGAATCTGGCAGGGGGAAGGCACATCTGCAGCAGTGGAGTCCATTTCTGCAGATGATGACGAAACAGTCACTAACCACAAAAGGCTTGAGGTGTCATGTCAATTTTGCAGAAATAGCCTACTTATTTAGTATATAATGGAAAAGAAGTCAGTGATGTGGTGCCAACAGAACATACATTTGTAACAGGACCCAGGCACTGTACAACCTGGTAACATAGTGAGTACTGCCTAAAGTAAATGACATAATTGGTGCGGCTGTCTGCTTTCATAAAAGCATTTAGTCCAGCCTAACTCAGTCAAATCAGAGGATAAATCAGAAGTTCATTTAAAACACATTTCAGCAGTTACAGTGGATTCAGAAAGTATTCAGACCCTTTCATGCTTTATACATTTTACGTTTCATACTCAAAATTGATTCAATTTTTTTTCCCCTCAATCTAC
The DNA here is from genome assembly GCF_001952655.1 of Monopterus albus. NCBI lineage: Eukaryota > Metazoa > Chordata > Actinopteri > Synbranchiformes > Synbranchidae > Monopterus > Monopterus albus. The sequence continues at coordinate 2,505,095 of NW_018127923.1, forward strand.
ACACAGTGCTCCAAAATGATAGTGAAAATGGGCTTCTGGAGTGTTTCCATCATCCTCCGTCATGGCGGATGATGCACCGTGGAGCTCTGTCGCTCTCAACTTCAGCTGGGCTCAGGTAAAACCAGGGACCTCAGACCGACGGCCAAGTTATTGTACAGGATGAGCTGCTCAATTTACTCTCTATAAAAAATTAGGACAATAAGTCAGGATGAGATTGCCCTGCTGGCAAACATTTTGTCCTACTATGCAGCAAAACTGTTCTCACTAATGGCCTTAGAAAGACACCCACAAAAAAAACAAAAAAAAATAAAATAAAAAAAAAAACTGTCCCCTGCAACATGGATGTCTTGAGTCTACTGGGGAAAATGGAGAGGCCGCATGCTTAAGTCTGTGCCATAAAACACAAACTGCAGCTACAGGCTGATGTCTGAAAATCTGCCATCATGGTAGGGATTAATCACCAGGTGTGTGCTCTGATCCAGGACAATGGTCCGGATGCGTCTGCAGTAACAAGTGGAGCCACTGGCTCAGACAGCACAGTGTTGGCAACAAAACAGGTGGGAGTCTTGGACGTGATTGCCGTGGCGGAGTCTTCCACTCCAAATGTGGAGAAGGCTATGGACAGTCCCAGAGGGCAGTCACCCTTGCCAGGCCCTCCAAAGTGGAGTCAAGTTGTGAGAAAAGGCTGATGTCCTTATTCAGAGAACTCTGTTAACAGTCAAGACCAAGCTGGTGAGCGTTTTGCTTCAAAGTTTTCACCAGACCTAGAGGTGGAAACATTATGTTGTGCATCTTAAGGAAAAACTTGGCCGAGAGATTACCTGTCTGAAACTGTACACAGATGTAGCACATTTAAAAGTGTCTGTACATTATACCAACTTCATTGCATGCAGCAATCAAGAGCTTTGGACAGAAGGCACATTTGCTTGGCGATATGAGCCATGCAGGACTGAAGTTATTGGAATAAATGCCGATTCTGCTGTGGGGAGAATGAGCAGGCCTGCTAGTGCTGTGGGCATGCACTAGTCTCACTGAATGGCTATTTGGGTTTTGTCATAAACTGCCATGGTCTGTCGCTGGGCCAAAGTGTAGGGGATAAAGCCTGACGTGTAGCTGTTAACCTTTTGGAAAACTGTGATACATTTTTTGCAATAAACATTTTTAGACAGATAAACCCCTGAGAAATGTACAACTACCTAGAGACCCAATTATGTGCACGATGCCAACTGTAAGGTTCCGAAGCGCTTTAGTGATATTTGTTCCATATATGATTTTATAAAGGGTGATCTCTATTAGGGCTTACTGCCCTCATACAGGCATAAAAAATGAGAAATGTAATATCAGGCCTGTTTGGAATGACTATGTAGCTCAGTATCATGCTGAAGCCTGCAAAGCCATTAAATCATGAATTATAGCAGGTAGACCCAAACAAGGGCTTGTGCTCGAGTATAAGAACCCGACTATTACAAGCATTGTGTATATTGAATGAACTCAATCCATTTAAAAAGAGTAACAAAATGTGAAAAACTTGGAAGGGTCTGAATACTTCCTGAATCTACTCTAGGTATCAACGACAACTGTATTTTAAAACCTTACCTCTCTGTCTAACCCATGACCACTGACTCTGATGACCCCAGTGACTGTGTTGATTTCAAAAAGGGGGTCACTGGGAAACGGTGGGTCCTGGCTCAGAATACTGTAACGGATTACTCCATTGTTAGTACTTGGATCATCTTCATCTGTGGCCACAACTGTAATCACCTCAAAACCTGGAGAAAAGGAATTTGAAAATAGAAATTAAGTTCAGAGGTTCTTAACATATTCAGAACACTTCATCTGGTGATTTAGCAAATAAAAATGGGCTGTTCAGATGCTACTTTTCCCCTCTACTTAACAGTTGCTTTTAATATTTCTATCACTAGCTAAATACACCACTTCTGGTATTACACTATAAACAGTCCCATTCTGAACAGGTGCACATACTGTGTAGTATTCCCCCACTGTGAAGGATCCCATGGACTCAACCAAATCAAAAGTTTAAGACAAAAATTAGCAGCTCTATGCTGCTCTTACTTTTGAACACCAAAAGAGATTTTTCAGGCTTAGGTAAAAAGTACTGACAGTACCTTTTGGTGAGGCCTCAGGAACTACTCCCAGGAAGATGTCTTGAGTGAAAACAGGGTTGTTGTCGTTCTGATCAATTACATTCACTACAATCTCCATAGGTGTCTCCGCATTTCCCACGCCTTCTGCCACAGCATGCGCTAGAAACTGCACACACAAATTTGTATTATAATACATGCAAAAACAAACTATATTTATGTGAATGTACATGAATGACTAAACATTGGGATGACCAGTTTGAGTTTAGAGCAAGGACATTTTGTCCAGTTTTCACTTTGACAACTTCAAAGGGCTGTTTGAGGGTAAAGACTTGTTTTATGGTTTAGTATTAGGCATTTAGATAATGGATATATTATAATAGGGTAGCATGATGGAGCAGTGGTTATTACTGTTGCCTCACAGCAAGAAGGTTCTGGGTTTGAGCCCCAACCAATCTAGTGCCTTTCTGTATGTAGTTTGCATGTTCTCCCTGTGCCTGTATGGGTTCTCTCCGGGTGCTCCAGCTTCCTCCCACAGTCCAAAGACATGCAGCTTAGGTTGATTGGGCTAGCTTTGACTTGAAATTAGGGTTGTATACATCAACAGACGCTTGACTGATCTGACGTTATTGACGCAGGAATGATTGCAGGTAGCCCATCATTCGGTAAGGCAGCTGTTGCGCTGCATTATGGGATTTGTAGTTTGTGTGTTAGCACTTCATATCGCCAAGCCATATAAAAATTCCCCACTCACCCCCCACTTTGGGGCGGTCTTGTATTCCTTCAAACTCGGGTCCTCTACCAGAGACCTGGGAGCTTGAGGGTCCTGCGCAGTATCTTAGCTGTTCCTGGGACTGCACTCATCTGGACAGAGATCTCAGATGTTGTTCCTGGGATCTGTTGGAGCCACTCTCCCAGTCTGGGGGTCACAGCCCCCAATGTTCCTATTACCACGGGGACCACTTGTGCCTTCACCTTCCACATCTTTTCTAGCTCTTCTTTCAGCCCTTGGTATTTCTCAAGCTTTTCGTGTTCCTTCTTTCTGATGTTGCTACATCTATCACTACAGCCCTCTTCTTCTGATACAAACTGGTAATGGCCAACCACTTGGACATTGTACTGGTGGACAGACAGACGGTGAGGTGTGTGTGTGGGTGTATGGAGTGAGTGTGTAGTTGTCTGCAAGTGTCAGCCCTGTGATAGACTGGCGACTTGTCCAGGGTGGACCCTGCTTCTTGCCCAGTGTCAGTTGGGACTGGCTCTAGCACCAAACCTTCAGGATATACAGTATAGATAAATAAAAGCTGTTGAATCCCACCCACACTCAAAGATGGCGCCCAGTCACTTGAATGAAAATTCTCACCTGACACACGAGCCAAATGTTTTCTAGCTTCCGCATAATGCGGCCCACTGCACACATGTAATAGTGTTCCCCCCACTTCCTTCACCAGTGCGCTCCCACTCGGTCCATAGATTTTACACTGGGATGTCGTCACAAAATAGTTAATTGTTTTCTAGGTTCTAGGGTACTGTCACAAACAAAATCTTTTTAATTCACAATACAAAGAGTGGTAAATTGATGCATTTGCAGTTCCACAGTTTTACAGGCACCTCTCATTACTGTGGCCTGTAAAGAAAATACTTTTTAGGGCCATAGGGGGAAAACTGGCTCAACAGCTGTGGGGCAGTGTAGCATCCAGCTCTGATAATGCATCCATGTTTTAGATATGATGGTCAAGGACAGGGTCAAAGATTAGGGAACGCATTATGAATGTCCTCACAGTGACAGCTGTACAAATGTTTGTTTTATAACCAGCCATTCAAAAAGCTGAATTTACTGCCGACCTGTCTTACTGATCTTATAGAGCACACAGGTGCAAGTAAAACTTATCTGTATACAATTACATTTGCATAAAATCATGGTAAACATTACTTCTGAAGCAAAAAAAAAAAAACAAAAAAAAAAAAAAAAAAAAAAACACCACCTCTTAGAGGGTACTTACCCTGTACTCGGCCTGCTTCTCTCTGTCCAGTGGTTGTGTGACATAGAGACGACCAGTATCTTTGTTCATGAAGAAAAGACCAAGAGGAGGCTGATCAGCTCCTGGACCAGTGATGCTGTAAATAATCTTCTTGTTTTTATCTTCATTTGAACGGATCTAGACAAAACACAACACAACTGAGTCACAACACTCATGGACTACAGCTGTAGCTGTAATCAGCCGTTACAAAACCAAATGCAAAAAATTTTAGCTAATACGTTTAGTAAGCACTGGGACAAATAAAAACAAGTAAATTTAAAGCAATACTTGATCATAATGTAAACATAAAATCAAATGAGTAAAACCTAAATAAAAATCTGAGCTCAATGAATACAGTGGCATCCAACACAGACGGCCTTTGCATATTCAAATGTTCCAAATGGAGTTCAATATCAAATTGTCACAAAAGGTTTTAGTTCCTCTTACATGAGATACATATTCGGGAAAGGGTCCTCTGGAATTCTCTGCAACATTTAGTGGAGGAATAACCCAGTCTCTCTTCCTCCTCCTCAGCCCTTCAGCAGACACGGGGAAATGCAGAACAGGCACATGTGGATCATTTCCATTCTAGGAAAACATGCACACATTTAGTCAGGGAAGGGTTCAACAGTATAACACTCCTAAAAATAAGCAAAATGCAAAGAACTTAAAAACTTTAAGTCAATTATATTAATTATGACCAGTATTAAAGGACCAGACAAACACTTCATGAACTATAGCTTTCATATACTCTACTTCAGCTGCTAAATAGTTTCATAAAGACACTACAATAAGTACTCCTATTAAGATGCCTATTACTAAAGTAATAGTGTGCAGAAAAAATTAAATAAGCATGCACATTAATAAGGCCTAAACAACATATCCACAAATAAAGATTTTCCTATCAAATGAACCAGTATGTTTTGCCCATTCACACAATCAGGGGGGCAGTGTTTGTTATGAGGGGGAAAGTGCTTGCACTGTCAAACTACATCCAAAACAGTCATTATTCCAGGGACTTGAAACAATTTGACGCCTGATCTTGAAAAAATATTTTCTTTAAAATTATTTTGAGGTATTTTGTCCCTCCCCGACAGTCCTCCAACAGTCTCTGTAATCCTACCCCTGTGTTATTAGCAAAGTCCAATTCAGTAAGGTGGTGCTGGTAGTTGTGGTGTCCACGGCGATGCTCATCACTTTGGTGGCGACTCCCACGAAGCAATACTGTGACAGGAACTGTCATTTTGTGACCTTGTGGCCAGGCGTGGATGACAAAGTCCTGGTGTCCATCGTGAAGAACTACCGGCCGGTTTACCTGGATGGGAGAAAAAAAAAAAAAAAAATAATCCACACACAGAGTGATGGCCAATATGTAACAATTTAGGAAAGCTCTAAATGGCACAAATTAAAACTTGGGCAAACTGAACCCTGAGGACAGTTGGGAGGATACTCTTTGCCAACATGTATAGAGGTAGACTACTCTTATGGCTGTTCATCTAAACCTGTGCAACATTTCAGGTCAGCTCAGGTTATAAGATTTAAAAAAAAAGAAAAAAAAAGCTAAAAATTGAAAGACTGTATGAAAAGCAGGATGAGCAGAGGTGGAAAACCGAGTTGAGGAGGATGTCAAAATGACCATCATTTAAACTCATTGGTGTAAAATGTAAGGATTTTGGATTGTCAATGTTTAATGTCGACATATGTTTATATGTTTACCAGGTGTATGTAAAGCACTTTGGTTGTTTTTAAGTGCTATATAAATAAAGGTTGAACTGAGCATTAAAAACCATTATAATCCATTGAACACTACTCACCATCAATACGCCATCTGTCTGTACCATGAAACGGCTGTCATCACTGGTAAAAGGGAATCTTGTGCGGCCTGTGCAGTCAGTGAAGCTCACTGGTTGGACACAAAAACAGTTATCCATTTAAAAAAAAAAAAAAGTAATTGTCAAGTCTTCAGCACAAAGTAATGTTCACCTTTTGCAAAATCAGAGAATTATAGAAACATCCTTGTATGTCATTACAGCCTCTTTCAGACAGTGACGGATTTAACCCGCATCACCTACATGAAAGGGAGAAGTGGTTGCTAGATGATCATATACAAATGAACTATGTTGAAACTAAGGGAGGAGAACAGGTCAAATATACTCAATGCATTGTGGCTTGTTCCAGTTGGGATATAATAAAGGCCATATCACAAACACCCAATACAAGTTGTCAGTTATTTTAAGCACTCTCCACTCCACTCCATGCACTGACTGAATACTGTGTTGACCAGTCAGGTGTGATGACAGACACATGATACCATCAGGTTAAAAGGGGAGAGAGACTGATGGTCTGGAGCACAGAGACAAGAGGAGTGTGTACACAGCAAAAAATGAGTGACAGTCACAATCCAAGTAGCACTGGATGCATTTTAATACAGGGCTCCAGATTGTGACCATTTAGTTGCATTTGGTGACTATTTTAAATAAGTTCAATCATTTTAAATTTTATATCTAGGTGCCGTCCCTGGTAGGCTAGTGGTTAAGGCGTAGCGCTCTCGTCGCTGCGCCCCGGATTCGAATCAGAGTTGCGTCAGGAAGGGCATCCAGTGTAAAACATGTGCCAAATGTCAACATGCGAGTTGTCAGTGTGACGATTCGCTGTGGCGACCCCTAAACGGGAAAAGCCGAAAGTGACAATCAAATTTTATATCTAGGTGCTAGTGTTGTCATGATACTGGAATTTCTAACTTCAGTATTACACCTTAAAAAGACAAAAAACTATCTGATAGAGGGAGAAAAAAAACTCACAATTGAGGGCTAAAACATCTTTTGTCATGACCAGTCCTCAAAATGTCCACTAAAGCTATAAGAAAATGGAAAACCCTTAAAAGCTTTCCTCAACTTGGGTGCTTCAATAAATGGAGACAAACAAAATAAAAATAGGTGGGCTATTTAGTTTAACCAAAAACTCAAGTTCTACAATACTTCCAAATGTAGTCTTCTTTGTCAAAGTACATGGGCAGAATGAATACATTTTTATAATTATTCAACTGAGAACAAGTTCACTGAAAACCTATTGTAGCCTACATGTCCCTACCAATATTTTGGTATTCAGTCTGGGAGATTTTTGGTGTTTTTAAAATAGTATGATTGAACACATGGAAGATATGCTAACAAAACCATTAAATGGAAGGCAACTCCAGGGCACCAATAGACAAACTGAAAAATTGCACCATTAAATTTGAATTGAATTAAGACTAATCATAGTGGAAACTTCTACCTTATTGTCAGGATTGTGTAGCGCCAGTCTTCTGTCTCAGTTGGTGCTGGTGCGCTGAAGGGATAACTTTTGTACATTGCATCATCCAATGGTTTCAGTCAGTCAAATGCCAAACATATCGTCTTGTAGATGTAACCTCAGGGAGGTCACATCGGAATGATCTAAAATGACTTCACTCTAAAGATACTGGTAGGGACATTTCTGTCCCAAATATTGGTGGGGACCTGTCCCTATTGTCCATATGCAGTATGAGCACTTACATCTAGGGATGCACCGAAATGAAAATTCTTGGCGAAACTGAAAAAGAGGAGACCAAGGCCGAAAACCAAAACACGGAAAGAAATTATGCCAATTATTAGTACCACCATTGCATTTATGACTATGACTGTGTACTAACTTTACTAAAATCAAGGCATTGCAATTGCATAAATTAATATTAAAGTTCAAAGAATAAATCAATTACAAATTATGCAAATATTTAGCACATTGCACAATATAAAATAAAACTCAAACTAAAATGTTTAACTTGACCCCACTCGTGTACATTAAATAATAATGTACAGGCCTACTGGCCTGCTGAAAGGTTGTAAAATTAAATGTTCTCTCATAAAAACAAAGTGCATTTAGGTCAAGTGCATTTTAAATTTTCTCTGTAGGGCTACTACAAGAAAGTGCATTCAGAACAAGTGCAACTGCTTAAAGATACGATATTTTCTCTTTAGGCCTTCAACATAATAGTGTATCAAAACAAAGACTGCCATAGCCCATGTTAACTGTAGAACTTTAACAACAACAAATGCACCAAGAATTGCAGATGTGCAAAGTGGATAATAAATATAAGCTCATTCTACTTCTTGAGGTAAAGTGGCAGGTTTTTCTTGATGAAGAGTAACTTCTCTGCTTTATCACAGTGAAGTCTGTTCCTCTTCTCATCGAGAACAGGAGCTGCTGCACGACAGAGAATGGCTGATCATCTAAGGCAATGAATTCCTTCTCCATCTTTTGTGTAATGCCATTTGCCTTGACACCATCACTGGGAAACTTCCCTGCCTTTTCAAAAATGTCCGCCACAGACGGAGTGGGCGTGCTCGGAGTGGTATTCCTTTTCTGTGCCGCGTTCCTCTCATATTCAGCGTAGCGATCGGAATGTTTGCATTTCAGGTGATAAATTAAACCTGACGTGGAGAAAGTCTTTGCAGATTCACTCCCTCTTGAAATTTCACCATTACATGTTTTGCAAATCGCTGTCCGTCGGTCTTTCTCAGATGTACTGAAATACGTCCACACCGCAGACATGTTGCTTCAGACAAGCACGTGCAGGTCGCGGTTTGTTTGTGTCATCACAATGTTTCGGCCGTATCGTTTCGGCGATAAAAGCATTTCGACCGAAAACCGAAAATGCACTTTTGGGCCATTTTCGGCCGAAACTTTTCGGTGCATCCCTACTTACATCGTGGCCGATTGAGTGAATGTACAGTTTAAGCAGTGACATCACAGATTCTGGCCATGTGGGAAGACTGATTAAAATGCACAGTGAGTAAGCACATTGTACACAACCAACACAGTTAAATTTTAAATCTAAGCCCCCCGCCCCCAAAAAACACAATGGATGTTTTATTTCAAATTATGCTTTTAACTTGCATAAACTAAAAAACATCTGCATGTGTTATGACCCTCATCAGAACCAGTTAGCTTAATTGTTTGTGTTTCATTTCAATGAAAGCAAAATAGGGTGCCATTTGTTGTTTTCATTGAATTAATTGACTGAATCAAATAATCAACTTGCCAGATCCCCTCCCCTAAAACAGTGCACTAAAAGTCACATTTTCTGCCAGTTGAATTTTTTTTAAAATCAATACATTTTGAGCAGAGGAGCTAACCATTAAATATTTCACTGTTAAAGCTATACATAAGACTAAAAATTGAATAATCAAGTCATTTAAACTAAAAGTTATCAAATTAGAACTGGCTTCAATAGTTTCACAAATTAAGAGCAGCTAAAATAAAAATAAATAAATAAATAAAAAACACTTTTCGATCCTCAAACTTCCAGAAGTACAGTGCAGCTTACACTAGGGCTGGCAAGGCTGCAGCATAACTGCAAGGGCATAGTTATGACACCTACTGCAAACCTGATTTCACTGCAGTCACCGCCATTTAAACACTTCTCAACCAAGGGCCCAGTAATGATTGTCAACACCGAGACATTACTAGCAGCTAACTCTGTTCCATCATGTACTTCACTTCGGACTGCTTTTGAAATTTTAAATGTAAAACACACAGAGGCACTTATTACTGCAATATTGTAGTGCACAACATGTGCCACCCGAGGACAGTCATGATATAAACAACTGAAATGCACTTTGTGAATAAAGTTAAATGACAAATCTAGTTCAAAAGCATTTAATCCCTGAAAGAGTATTTGGTACGACAGTGATATACTGTACATCTAACATTCAGCTTCTCTCCTTCTGTGGAAATTTGGCATATGGGGTCTAAAAACAAACAAAACAGCCAATCCATAAAAATGAGGAAATTCTGCTGTCCCAGTACTACTTCATTTCAACAGCACCATCATTGTATTCACATAATCAGTATTCCACCTGCACTCCAACCCTGCTGCATAACTCTGGTGTTTAGCACCCTATCCATTCATTCAACAATTGTAGGTTAGACTCAGGCTGGGTCACAGGAAGCTACCACATAATGCATTATAACAATTTCAAATCCAAATAGAATACATACATCAGGCTCCATCAGGGTTGAACGCAATTATGGGGTTTAGTGTTCAGCTCAGATTGTTGACTTCAAACCAGAATAACTGGTCTGACTACTCCAGGTCAAGTTAGAAATCCTTCATGAAAATACACAATAACTCACCGATCTCTGACTTAGCACTGTTGATGAAATCATACTGAAAGTGCATCAAGTAATAAACTAGTCAAATCTGCCAGGACAGGACCAAGTGAAGACCAGAGAGTTCAGACTGAGATAAAAATGACCCAACTAACCACTCCATTATTATTTTTTTTTAAAGAACCTGAACCATGCTGGCCAATGGACATTTGCCTACTTATCCAGCACAAAACTCACATGAAGGTGGCCAGTGGCTCCAGACAAACATTTCATACTAATGACTAGGGCTGCAACAACCAATTGATTATAAGAAGAGTTGTCAGTGAATCTGTCAACTGTTGATTAGTCTAGTCAGGTAGCTGTGTTAAGACAGTCAAGAGCAGACATGGCTAGATCAAAGACTGGGTGAGTGCTACTGCTCCACACTCTAGTTTGGTAGGTGGTAGGTGGCTGTAATCCACCTGCAAGTTGGTTTGTCAGCCGCCAATCAAAATAAGAAAAAGAAGACTAGTTCAGTAGATCAGTGAGGCATTGCAAAATGTTTGAAATATGGCCGAAGCGGCGGATATTAGGGAGCATGGTTACAGCAGGGAAAAGGTTTCAAGTTTGGGAGCACTTTGTTTTACAATCAGAAAGAAGACTTTTTGCCAAATGTGCAAAACATATCTGCATTGTCAAGGGAGCATGATGCTAATGCAATAGCACCTAAAGACAAGATACATTGGAGTTAACATTACAGAAGAAGGGGAGCTTGGAGCCAAGTAAGTCAATTTTAGTAATAAAAATAAAAGTGATAGTGTACAGTCATGGCCAAAAATACAGGCACCTCTGCACCACTTCTCCCAGAAAACTTAGTCTAATACTGTATTTCTCCTGCAAAGAAAAACACCTGCTGCCCAGGCAGATATCGGCCACTAAACAGACAACCTTTGCTGACTGTAAAACAGCATTAACACAGTAGTAAACAACCGACAAGAACCCTCTAGACAACACAATAGTTCTGATAGTGATGTCCCATACAATTTCATGTAATGTATTTGTCAGCAGGGTCCAAAATGTTAACATATCTTTCAGACTCTGTTAATGCCCCTGTGTAAAGGTGAAGTTCACTCATATTCCCTCACCCCCTAATCTCTTACCCCAAGCATGCAGCCCTGCACAGAAAAACTGGTATTAGCAAAAAATGCTTTTTCAAAGTCTGAGTGCCTGCGTTTGCTCTTATTCTAAGTTATGCAAGTCGTACCGACATAAAAGGCTTAGCGAGGTAAAACATATTAGCAACTAACAATTTATAAAAGGTTATTTTCTGATTAGTTGATTAATATTTTGGTTAACCCTCATGGGTTCCTTTAAAAATTACCACACATATGTACCTAAATGCAAATTGGTAACCCCTTATAAAAACAGCTCAAAAAATGTCAAATTCATATTTTTTTCCCCACTTTAAACTGTCCAATCTTTTAAAACTACTTGTTCCTGAAATATACATATCAAATATGAATTATATTTCTTTTAACCCTTCATAGGCCAGTATGTTTTCATAACCCCATATTTTTTTGTGGGGAAAAATATGAAAAATGACAATTTCCAAAAAATACATTTCAACCGGGATTTGATTATTTTTATTATTAGGCCCTGGGATGGGTCAATAATTGGTAGCAACACTGATTTTGATGCATTATTTTTTTTTTGGCAGAGGCAGATTTTAAGTGCCTAGTGGCAAAAAGTGTCCACTTACAAAAATGTCAAACTCATATTACCCTGCTGTGTTCTAAAAATACAAGATTAGTTTGAACCAGAACATTTATTTACAAGAAAAATGAACAAGGAACACTAAAAAACATGAACTTTGAATCACTCTGTGTATTACAGCCCAGTTCAAGCAGAGCAGAGGCTGCAAATGGAAAGTGAGTGGTCCTTGCAGATGAACTTTTGGCACTTACAGCAGGTGCTTGCAACCCTCTTTCTTGTGCACATGTAACACTTCTGTCTGCCCTGGAGTTTGCTCCTATGAGCGGGGCCTGCAGCAGCACCATCATCCTGCAGTTCCATAATTAGCTCTACAGCTGATGATGCCCGGGGGAAGACGCTCTTTATGTGGGGCGTCACCAATTGTTCTCCCACCTCTCTGATGAAGATCCTCCTCTAATTCTATTCCACACTACTGCTTATACTTTTGGCTGCAGTGCACCTGCACACAGGAGCTGAATGAGAACCCAAACAAAGTCCAATTCTGTTTGGGTTCTTGCTTCTCATCTTGAATTGAATAGATTGCGGCCTTATGAAATCGGACATGCACACATGCATGCACGGACACAAACATGCATGCAGGCATGGAGGGACACAGACACAGACACACACACGCACACACAACTCATGGAGTGCGCATGAGCAAATCAGAGCAGAAGACGAGAGGAGACATGAGCCGAACGGAGTCAGCTATGATGAATGCGGTTAGTTTCGCTTCAGATCTTGAATTATAAAACACAAATATGGCTTTCTAAGACAAAAAAAAAAAACTATGAAGTTAGACACAGACACACCCACATGGTTTGTTTTATGCAGCTAGAGCTACGTTCGCGCGAACACCGTTACGTGAAGGCAAACAGACACACACACACACAAATCATATTGATAACACACAATAGTGATGCACACTTTATCATTTTCAGTCTTTCTGCAAGTCACCCTTGCAAAATCAGTGGAAAAATAGTGAAATTTGGATGAATTTGCATGCACGGTTTCAAAATGTTCTCGCGTCACCATCTGCTGGTCAACTACTAAAATTGCATTTTGAGACCCTCTAGTTTAAAATGGTGTATTGCTTCAGGGCATTGAAATATGACATGATAGGATGTATTTGGCATCAAAAAAAGCATTTTTAATGGGTTTCAATGGTCCATAACAGTACCCTAGGTACATGTGAGTATTTTTTTTTCTTTCAGCCATTTTAAGCAAATTTAAGGAAGTTACACCACAATTTTTAAGTTTTTATAAAATAAATATCCTGTGCCAAATTTTAGCTACATTCATTTAACACAGCCAACATGGCTTGCAAAATAAAACGAAAAGGTTACCACTAGTCACCTAAGACTGCATGAGGGTTAAAAACGTTTGATTCGTTTTCCCAGAAAACACTTTTACCAATAAAAGTTTTCCACCAAAATAAAGTGCCAAGATTTAAGACATCTAAACGCAAGGACAAATGAGTACAGAGTTAACAACCTTGACTTAATGGGAAAAAAATGCAGACAATGCAAATACTGCCAGTGGCATGAGGTCGCAAAAGGTATATGGGGTTCGAGCATGCAAGCATCAGAATCAGCTTTCTGGCCAGGTGTGTTGGACACACAGGGAATTTGACTCTGGTACATCGGCTCTCAATGTGTATGTACATATCCCCATGCAAGGGGCAAGTAAACCAGCATAAGGCTGTGTATATAGCAAAATAAGCAGCATTAACAAGCAACAACAGTGCAAACAAAGCAAAATAAGTATAAACAAAACATAACAAAAATAATAGTTATTACTGTGACAGACACTTGTACTGATTAATATGTAGGCAGCCACTACCAACAAAGTGCCTCAGCTTGGTCCAGCGGACCTACTGTTTCCATCCACAGTCAGTTCTGGACATTAACAGAAGAATCAAATTATCAGTTGGCCTCTGCAATGAGCACTGCTACATCTGGTGGATATATACATGCAACACTGTGGGCGACTTGCACACACATTACTTAGAGGACTTAAGAAGGCTGCGTTACCATCACTGTGTCATCGCGGGGGATACACGGTAAGATCAGGGCCCGTGCACAGACCTGTCACAGATCAGGCATGGTTCCACCGTGGTCCAGCCAGAAATTTAAAATGGTTGCATCTGTAAAATGTGCTCCCTATATTGCACAAACTAAAGGTACTCCATGTGATACTGGATGTTGGAAATGAGCAACAGTTTCATTTAGGTCTGTCTGTAATAGGCAAGTGAGCGAGAACAGCCTCCTGATTGTTCTTACCTTGACCCAGTCTGGTGCCCTGGGTCAGATGCTTCCTGGTCACTTTGAAAATTAATATATCCGACTTGAACCCAGGTATGCATGTTGGCTCCTCAGCGCTCAATGTAGAAGCCTAGAAGAGAAAAAACAATTTGATAAATTATGACATTGACATTAAGGCAATTTATAGTAAGGACATGTCGTTAGGTATTAACATTATAGTTGCTATACTTACAGTAGCCAACATGAACAGATAACTAGTTATCAAACTAAAAGTTGTGACAGGGTGTGCTTTAGAGTGATTCTGTGCTATACGCCTTACTTATGACTTGGGTAATGTTAACCGATTCCCAAAGTGAGTAGCAACATGTCCATACAGATTCTCAGTCATCCAGGTCATAGTAAGCTGAAAAAATGTCGAGAAAAAGAAAAAAATATAAAATCAACTGGACTTGGTTTCAGGCCAGAGACGTTTCACCTCTCATCCAAGAGGCTTCATCAGTCCTGCCCGACTAGCGTTGAGCCGGAGATATTTATCCCCACTAGCGGTGTTTCAGTCTTTTGATGGCCAACAATGGTCCCTAACAACTAAGTCGTTATAGCCCATTATCGGTGAGCATCGTTACCCGTCTTTGAACCCTCACCTGTGGACTGACGCCTATTGTCCTGGTGGGCATGTTTTGGCAGAGATCTCAAAACAGAGTTGTAGATGGATGACAAGTTGTGTCTCAGTCCACCACCCCTATTTAGTGAGGGGTGTTCTATTTCTAGCGGTGTTTCAGTCTTTTGATGGCCAACTGTACAAGTTGTTACATTCCTGACTACACTTAATTGCATACACCACATCACTCTGTTTATGTCTGGGTGTTTTGTCCTTCGGGTGGACCAGTCTTTGCCGCAGGGTGTTCTCTGGTTTAAAGTTAACTAGGATATTGTGGTTGCGAAATATCCTTTTTAACTTCTCTAATAAACCAGCCACATAAGGCTGTTGTTTGTTTGTTTTTTGCCTTTTTTCTGTTAACTGATTTTGTCCTTTTCGTGATGGCATTATACCTGTTGGCCAAACAAGAGCAGCATTGGAGCATTAGCATTGTAGATTGTTATTCTGTCTTCTCTGGTTTCTGTGTGGCTGCAGCCTGAAGTTACTGTTGTTCACATTACAAGTAATTATTTTCTGATAACTGGTTGAACCTTCTGCAATATCTCTTCTTAATTCAGCAGTCTGGGTTAGCATCATGGAAACTAGTAATAAACAAGTTACAATGTCTTATTTCTTGGTAAAAAATAAATACTATGTGGAAAGACCAAGTTAGCTCACTTGTTACATCGATCAACAAATAACCTGTAACCTATCAGTACATATGATTGGTGGGTTAACTTATCTAGTGCTGTATTGCAAATCAAAAACTTCCTTCATTTTCATAACTTGTATAGCAAATTAGGAGTTCTATTCATTCTCATTTAGCTTTGCTGTTAATATAGAAAGTAAAATACAGAGAAAGGCCCAAGACAGGCAGGGAAAGAAGAGAGGAGTGATCATTAGCTGGATTGTTACCTCAAAGAGCACATCCTTCTGATTAGAGCTTTGTTTAAACCAGTTTCTCCCACTGCATGAACAGGTGTATCGCCAAGCGGTTGTCAATACAAATATCAGAGACAAACTTGTGTGCTTTAATGTCACCTCTTTGTGCACATCCCGTAAATATAATTGGTAAAACTATTTTAATGTCAAAAACAAAACTAGTCAAATATGGTTGTCAGAGTGCATTACATAGTGTTTGTCCATACAGGTATCAGAAAGAAGGCAAACAGAAAGTGACAGAGCCCAGGCCAGGCAGCATTAGGTGACCAGGTTAGCATTTCAACTGTGAGCTTTGGTGTTGTCCAAGAGTGTATTCTGGCTTCACATATTTATTAAATATTATTAATAGGAACACTAAATGATAGTGGGTTCATGTAATCAATTTCATAATACACAAATGTTTATAGAGCATGCTTATAATGTGCCATATATAGGCTATGTGTGTCATGAAAACTATTGCACTTTCATGTTGATTTGTATTCTGGGGTAGTAGGACCCCAGACTCTCTGCCAAACTTATGTTCCCACCACTTCCCAAGTCAAACCTACGCCCTTGTGTACTAGACAAAAGGAATCAAAAATAGTCTCTCTCCAAACCACAGTGCATAAAATAAAATAGCTTTATTTTATTCTGTCTTTTCTATGATGTAAGGCATAAAAATTGGTAGTGTGGCAGATCTATGTCTGTAGCGCAGTAATAAAAAGCATGTTCTAGGCCTGAAATAATACAAATGTAATATTTTTCTGATTAATCTAACTTGGCTCATGATATGAAAAATGCCTATTTCTGAAAGCCCAAGCTTGCCTCTGTTTTGTCCCAACAGCAGGCCAAATGTGTGATAATTATAGTCTTTTCATAATGATCAAACAAAAAAGGGCTGCAAATTTCACATCTGAAAACCTGGAACTAGAATATTTAGTACTTTCCTTAATTTAGATTAACAATGGATCGATACTCCTTCCAAATCTATTAATTATTTTAAACACCGAATGAAAGGTAATATCGTTCAAACATGTTGTGATTCTTTAAAAACTAAAACTCAAATGTGTCTTACAAGCCATTTCAACATAAAGTGAAATGCACCGGTGTGAACAGCCGATGAAACCGAAACGTGTTGATTTGGAATTTAACCTGTCGCCGACGTCATCGAGGGACAAGGGCGAGGCCCGAGCAAACCCAGGCCCTACGGGGTACTTCAACTAAAACTAGTCAAAACTCCGCTTTAAAGCTGCTTTGTGTGCTATGTATTTGGCACGTATATGTCGCTAAGTAATACTTTCACATCGAAATTACACGTCAATCGAGACACTCTTCAAGTCAGCCTTCTTACATGCACGAAGCAGGACTAGTTAAAACAGGTAGCCTACCTCGACATTAACACCCGCCTCAACAGTCTTAGTCCAGTTAAATATAGTACAGAGCTGTGCGATACTTTTCGACTTCTATCAAGATTAACGATAACACTAGTTAAGTTTAATTTTTTAAGTTAAAGTTACACACTCGACGGAAACGGGTGGACACCGCACATAAACTTCCAAGAACAACAGGAAATCTCACCTGAAAAATGGCGATTAAAAATCCCCAAACCGCAAAGCGAGCGGTCCCCATCTGGATGCAGGTGCTGTTGTAATGTTCTTCGTAATGAAACACAGAAAATGGTGAAATTGATTAGAAATATATTCCTTTACGAACTGTCGTACTAGCTCCTTTGTCTCCTCTCCTGGAGGTAGTTTCAGTAACTGAGTGAGTTTAGCTGGACGAGTTGCTACAGGTACTGTCAGCGTGTGACGTCAACTCCCAGGTGCGCAAGTTCCGTGTTCCTGATATGGTAAAGAAAGTTTCACACACCTGTGAGGCAGATACCAGGAGCTTCTGTTACTTCATACTCACGAAGAGCTGGCAGACATAGAGAAAGAGAGAGAGACTATGCTTACAGCAAGTGAGCAATATGCTGACAGCGTTCTTGTTAACCAGAATTTAACTGTATCTGACCTTAGTGTGCTGCATCCAACAACTTTATATCTCATTTCCTATTACTGACAATCACTAACCAACCCCCAACCTTCATGTACAAAACTCCCTCCCTCCCTCTCTTTCTCTTTCTATCTCTCTCTGTCTCACACACAAAACTCCCCACACTCTCTCACACAATATTCCCTTACACACAAACCCACAGACTTGCTGGATTTGTCTGGCAAAAATGGCATAGCATAAGCCTACTTTTTCTGTCAACACTTATTTTAATGTTTGGTGATATAAGATTCCGATTTGAAACAACCATGTTTGGAAAGTGAAGTCATAGTGTGATAAAAACATAAAAACATTACATAGTCATCACAGCGAAGCCAGCCTGAAAGCCACTCTAAAACCGGATCTCTAAAAACAGTGCAAGTTTCAGATTCCCCATTTTCAAACAACTAAGATCCTTGCCCATTTCAAAATGGTGAAGCAGAACAGATTTCAGAATGTTACAGGCTTTGACAGATTTTCAGCAAAATCTGATGTATACAGACAGTACACAGCCCGCTGCAATAGGCACCAGGGCAAACTCAAGAAACACAAAGACTGTATGGTATTGGCCTGTCAGAAAAAAACAGTTGTCAGAATCCAGAGGCATTACAGTGTCTGATACTCATTTCAGGGCGTGTCTATTCAGTGCTCTTATTATTCAGTGTGTCATTTATGCAAACACTTGTTTGCATTTGCTAATAGGTTGTAATACATATATTCTTATTAACCATTTTTTTAATGCGCTCACTGAAGTCATTCTTTGTGGGAGTAAACATCAATAATTAATGGCTTAGAAAAGAGCAGTTCCTTCGTGAATACATCCTTTCTTCCCCTGATTGTCTGGACATCAGCTGCCTGAAAGACTAGGTTATTAGTCTGCACTGCGACCTGATTTGCAGTCGGAGTATCTAGGGAGCTCAGCAACTCAATATAAATATGTTAAATGTTATGTAGCCATCTCACCTGATGCTGCCATTGTTTTACAGTTGGTTTTTAAAGTAATAGGCTTACTGACCACAACTGGGTGGGAGATATAAGATCCTAATGGTCGTATCTATTTTTTACTACCACATTACCAGATACTGAAGTGTCTAATTAAAAATATGCTATATTAACACTGTCAATACAGAAAGTAAGGAGGTTTGTGCTTTCCAATTGTATATCTATTAAGAGGTATACAACTATATCTATTAACTGCATATATTCACACTGTCTCTTTGTTATTTCATCTTCAGAATGTGTTGTGGCAACATTTTCTGTCAAATAAACTCAACCCCTATCATCAAAGACATATTAAAATGACATATTCAAATAAACCAAAATGCAATTTTAAATGAAACCGTTTTTAATCCTCCTCTGCAAAGGAGATGTCCTGGCTGAGCTTAAAACCAATGGCGTGTTCAGGTGGTCCCTATCAGAGTTTAGGGCTTAGATTGCAGAGGAAATGTAAATAATCCCCCAAAACATGACCAATTTACATGAGTTTACAGAATGAGTTTTCATGTTTGACTAAAACCTTGATGGAAAAATAACATCTGTATCTCATACTTTTCCCTCTTCACCAACATGCTGTGACAAACAGTCGGGAATGTGTTTGACCTGTTTGTGGCATGAAAAAATTGCTCTAGTTAAGCTAACACACAGCCTCTATTGTTAGAGTCAAACAAATATTTACAATAATGATGAAAACTAAGCCAAAAAATGTGTTTACAGCAACTCTTACCCGCTCATCAATACTAGCTAGGACCCAAACAAAACTGCCATTAATAAGTGTTCGATAAAAAGCCGCCTATCTGTGTGCACTTTATTTAGATAATGATATACATTAATGTTAGCTAGGCTAACAGTTACTGTTAAATTCTTGCTAAGGGGCTAACAAATCCTTGTTAATGTTTGCTTTAGCCAGTAATTTATTCATTTAAACAAATTTACAGTACTTCATCAAATGTACATCATCGGTTCTGTACCGGAAACAAATTCCTTGTGTGTAACATACTTGGCCAATAAAGGTGATTATTCTTATCCTATCCTTAATTTGTTGTTAATGTTAATTAGCATGGTAACATGCAAAATGTTAGCATGTTGTTGGATTAGGTTACAACACTGGAATAAAGCAATTTTAACCATTTTCTTTACTACTGACAAAAATCAATCAATCAATCAATCTATCTATCTATCCAATTATACACTCACACATAAGTTGCCCATTTTTCATCATTCAACATTTTAGTTTTCTGAGGTGAACACAGCCACACCTTTTTTAGGATTCATTATTAGGGTATTGATTTATTATTAACAGTTACAGGCTCTGTAACCTGTATGCAGTTCACTTTGTTTTTGTAAAAAACCTCATGTAGTATTATTATTATCCAAGCTCCCACAGTAGGCTATACTGTCTATAAAGTGGTTAGTAATGTCAAAAGGGTTTAGTATCCAATATTTGCATGTAATATAGTACACTAATTTGTGGAATATTGAAAGAGTCAGAGAGGGAACAAGAAACATTTATCTGAACACAAGAAATCCTTCTAAGAAAGTAAAAATGACAACAAATAGCAAATTTATGATTAACAATTCAACCAGCTGGGACTGAGAATTTCAGTCTTAATCAATATTCAAATAAAACAGTAAAACACTCCTTAAAAACAAATGCATTGTCATTCAATCTACTATCTAAACCTCTTACAGCTTCAGAGTGAATAAGCATGAAAGACAGGACTTTTTAAAAAGCTATTAACTGATGTTATCTTTTGCTCTTCTACTCCATCAGAGATCTGTCTTTCCTACAGAATGACAGAATGATGTGGGGGTAGAAGAAAGAGTGGTCGGTTTACAGCGATCACCATTTAGCCAGTGAAAAGCATGTGGAATAGAGAGGGATGGCGGAAGAAAAGAAAAGAAGAAGTGATTAAGGGGCAGTGAAGGAAGGATGGCAGCAGTGAGCAGTGTCAGATTACATGAGTAGTGTCCTTTAGTTTGATACACACCACACACGAAGAAATAGCTAGATATATGCATCTGAGTTTTTGATGTATGCATTAGAATCAAGATTCAAAGCGTTTGTTGTCATATGTACAGTAAGGAAACACATTTCCCTGCACAATGAAATTCTTACTTTGCTGTCCACAATGAATGCTGAACAATATGTCTAAAATAGTAGATACATAGTAGTATATACAATATCAAAAGAAAGAAAAAAACAGCATTAACAGAGCATATTATAGCCATCTTGTCAGCATCATGTCTTATAATTCAACTATAAGCAGTCACACATTTTCACACAGATTATTGCACTGTAGAATTACTGGTGAGAGTCTCTGTCAACTGAATAGGCACAAGTATGTTTGAGTCTCAACCTCGCATTTATTTGAGAAAAGTTTTTTCTGTAATTCCATTTTCTAGTGTAATGCACAACCCTTTAGAATCTACAAACAGTAAAATAATCTAATATGATGACATTTCAACAAAAAGCCTTCTGGGTGTAGCCGATCACTGGATCAGCAGCTGCACTTTGATTTGATTTGATTTGATTTATTCTTTCAAGCATGTAAAGACAGTTGATATGACAACACACATGATTGTACACATATCCAACAAATGCTAATCCAATATCAATTTGCTTATACTTAGTACATGCTTGAATGGAGTAGGAAGAAGTCAGACTTATCCAGTCCTACCCCATGACATCATCTTACCATCATTGGTTTGCAAGCAGTAAATGATTCACTTCTACACCACACAAGTAATATATTAAAGAATTATTACAAAGTATTAACATTCTTACCCCACACCCACAATGTTCCATTTAATTAATCATTAAGCCTGTTCTTGCATATATCTTGATTGACACATACCTTTATATTTATGTTTAAACTCGTCAATTCTATTACTATTTTTAATGTCCGCACTTTGGAACACAACAAGGCTGCCATAGCACATGGAAGAACCAGAGACAGGCACACATACAGTATGATGTTACTGGTGCACAAATAGTACAGATTCACTTATCTTATGGACTGTTTGACAAGGTGACACTGTGACAGACAATGCTTCAATTTTTCCAAGGGATTTAAAATGTGCCAGGCTGAATTCAGAGTTTTATTTTGAACTGGATGAAGACAGTGATGAAGATGTCACTTATACAGATCCTACAGAAACCCTCTCCACTGAAACTAATGGACAGCTTACCCATTTCCATCACATTACAGTTGTGTATCACATAAAACTAATCTAATTTTGCTGCTGATGTCAAGAAACACTTAATGTCCAGTGTAGACATCAAGACTGTATATAGAAGTAATACTGCAAAATGCACAGCTGTTTGGACCAAGACAAGCCTATCTACAGATGCATCAGAAGATGTGGGAGATGTCAGCCGCAGAAAGCTACTGGTGCCCTCGTCCAGTGAGTGCAATGTTTTTATGAGGCACTTTGGAGTCACCAAAATTCCCATGCAGCTGAAGCGCTCATGCATCAAACTGAGAGTTAGGTGCTTCAAAGACAAGGAGTACCACTTCCTGTGGGAGTAGTACATCATCACAAAGCTGCTTAGAGCAGCACTGCACATTTTACAAGAGGATAACTATTCTGATAGGATGTTACTACCAGCCTTTGACATGTCTGGCCACTGTGATGCAGCAGTTGTTGGTCTGTGTTGCCACAATGTGTAGTTACATTTCTGGGGAGGTGCACATCAGGTTATGGCATAGGCAACGGTGAAGGGTACGAAGCTACACACTGACACTGACTCTGAAAGGCAGGTAGTCTGGCTTTGTCCAGCACAGGCTCACAGTTAACATGAGTAGCATGTTATTAGCATGTTATGTCTTTATTATTATTTATTATTATCTGAGTTTTTGACACTTCAGTTTGATGTTGGTGAGTGTATTTGTTACTTTTGGTCAGAGCCAGACTGGTTGTTCTCCTGTCTCCTGTCTTTGTGCCAAGCCAGGGTCACATTTAACATTGTTCATACAGACTTGAGCTGCAGACAGTTACATACACAAAAATTCAGTTAAGGTATTATCATCATTATTGTTATTATTACTTAATACCATTGTAAGAAATCAGTCGATTAGTTTATGCACAATGAATTTGTTCTAATCTAATAAAACATGAAACAGTGTTTTTTTTTTGTCAGTTCACCGTAAAAGTTTTTTACACTCACATTCAGTTTCTATTCAACTACATATTCAGTCAAACACTTTACATACAGTGTGTAAGAAAAGGAAATAGTCCCTACTTAACATCTTGTCTTTCTTTGATTATACACATGAAAAAAACTGCAAAATTCCATTGTAAATGAAATTTATAATATAACTCATCAGGGAATTTGCTGACATGATCGTGGTTAATTTAATCTACAGTATGTAACTTTTATACAATATAATATTATACTCACTAATATTATTTAGTAAAAATGTGCTTTGAAACATACGGTATCTTTATGTGGAAAGGCACTGTGATGCGTCTGTGACCCAGACTGACTGAACAGCCCGGCAGCAGTGCAGAGATGTTCTCTTCTGACGGTGTCTCAGCGACCTATCAGATATTTACACACAAATGTCTGAAAGACAAAAAGCCATCACTTTAAGAGATTATTTTTAGCATTGGGCTAAAGAGCATTTCCTCTACTACACAGTGTCTTCATTTCAGTTACTCATTGCTGCTCCTTGATGACGTTAGTGGGTTTAGCATAAGGTTGAGACATTCTTCCTATAAATACTTACGGAAGGAGTTTTGGTGAGCATTCAAATGTGACAATTTAAAAAGTCAAAACATGTAAAAATAAATCTACCCTTGTGAGTGGGACATGGCAAAAAACAATCCATTTAGTCACTCAAGTGGATGGTTGATGATCAAATGCCTTTAATAAAAATGGGCTAACATATTTTTAAAAAGTACATCCGTGCATTTTGGCATACTTGCCTTCCTCAGGATGACATGCTGATATAAAGGTAGATTTGTTTTGCATGTTTTTAATTTTTTTTTTTCTTTTAATGAGCACCAGTGGTGGTGCAGGATACCAGAAGGGCTCCTGTTCCATTTATTTTTTGTCTCAATTATTTTTCTCAAGTCTAAACATTTTCACTTATGAAGCCATTCAGCCTCCTTTACCAGCTTGCACCTGCTTTCTAAATAATTACAATACATCTAGTATCTGATGGTCGGTTAAATTTAATAAAAACATAACATGAATATAATGTAGAGAAACAGAGCTGCAGCAGTCTTTCAACCATCCCCCTATGCAAGTTGATCAAATAGCTCACTGACCTTGACTGTGTTTATGTGTGTCAACTAAGAGACCAAGTTTTTCCTGCACCAATTTTTTATCTACTGGGGAAATTCAGACAGTGAAATATTCTCTCTCTGTCTCACTCACATTCTCACACACAAACAAGTTCAGTGGCCTTCCACTATCATACTGGAATGTATAACAAGTTGCCAAACTCCTGATGAACTTGAATCTGGTTAATTACTAGAGAAATAAAGGCAGTGGGAGTGAGAGCGATGGCCTCAGAGAAGTAGCAAGTAAGCAAATGTTCTTGATGTATAAAGCACTTTAAAAACAGAAGTTACACAGTGACAGTGAGTGAGTTTTCAGGAGGAAGAGAAGAAAAAGAGGGAACTAAAAAACAAAACAAAACATATGGTGTTAATGTTAAGTGTAAAAATCACAGCATATTAATAAAATGAAGAAGTACAATGAAACCGACTACTTCAGGTTGGTCAAATGTGTGTCACAGGTGAGTGCAAACTATTTGCTAGTCATAAGAGCAACATGGCTCTACAGACAATGACAGTGGGTCATGGTTTCCAGAGGATGAACGCTACTGACTCTTCCTGCACCACCATGAGGTTTATGACTTTGACAAAATTCCAGCAATTACTGGATGGATTACTGTGAAAAGGTCACACCTCTCCTTTTCAATAAACCCTGTTGCCCAACACTAACAGTGGGTGTGTCATTAAATGCAGCCTAACTTTTCAGTCACTGATTCATCAGGCTGGGTAGATGACACTGACAAATTAGCTTGTTTGTGTTACCTCCTGTGAATTTTCTCTGTGGTGTGTGTGTGTGTGATGTTTTCCATAGTTCTGCCTATGACTGTCAGTTGCTCAGTCAGGGATGGTGGAGACAGGTTTGTCTCATTAGGTCCTCTTATCAGTGAGAGGCGGGGTATTAGAAACTGGTCAGGGCACTGCTAAAATAGTTTTGCCCCAACTTTGTATTTAATTTGTTGTACTTAGGGGTGTTTCTGTGCAGCTATAGGAATACTGTGAGTTGTGTAGTAACTGCAATATCTTATGTTGCTGATTGCTAATTATTTCGTATGACTTCAAGAGCTGAGTCAACTCTTCCACTTCTGTTCTCTTTGCTCTTTATTCTTATTTCATGTTTTTTCTTATTTTGCCCCTTTCTTTGGTCACTATCTACTTCTAGATGCTTTGGCATTGGAACTTTGTTCAAACTTTATAAACCTTTGCTATTATTCTGTGCAGTGTATCCTATATTCTCAAAGGTCAAAGGTCACAGTGTTAGAAAACGTGTTTCCCTGTACAATGAAATTCTTACTTTGCCGTCCACATGAATGCCACAAAATACAAATGAAATATAAAGTAGATAAATAAGTAACACAATCTAAGGCACTTTTATATTGCAGCAAATGCAGCAATATAATAAAAATATATAAGAATATAACAGAGAATGTATGCTGCATGGGAGCAGCATGTGCAGCAGTCAACAGTCAATGTGCAATTATGCATGTACAAACTGAGAATGTAAACAGTACATCACATATTTCCTGGTAATAAACTCCTCAGCTGTTTAGGAGTCTGATGGCAGAGGGAAATAAAGAGTTTTTCAGTCTAGAGGTCCTACATTTCACACTTCTGAACCTCCGGCCAGAGGGTAGGGAGGCGAACAGTCCGTGCTGGGGGTGGGTGGGGTCTTTGAGGATGGAGGCAGCTTTCCTATGCACCCTGCGGTGGTAAATGCTCTGCAGAGAGGGCAGTGGAGTCCTGGTGATCTTCTCTGCAGTCTTTACCACTCTCTGCAGTCTGTTACTGTTGCATATAAGCGCTGACAGGAGAGGAGGCTGTGAGGGGAGCAGTGATGGAAAAAAGAGTACTGAGGAAAACAGGAAATTTGAACAAGAAGTACAAAACAGATGAATGTGATGCTAGTGAACGAGGGCTAGGATTCAAAGTCAAATCTGCTGTAATAAATAAAATGAAAGAGGAAAAATCACAGATATTTACACAATAAACAAAAAGTGAAGCTTAATATATTGTTTCCAGGGCAGTTTTAGCAAAAGAAAAACTTTTTATTATTAGCTGACATATCAACAGTCATTTCACATGCTACAAATTTGTCATTAATAATCCACATGGGGGGGGGGACACTAGCAGAGGTGAATCAACAGGACCACAAGAGACTGTATCCATGTAGGTACGTTGACTTCACAGAGGCGATAAAAATACAAATACAGACTCATTTATCATTTAAGACAACTCTACACAAAACAGGGGTTTGATTTATTCCAGCATTTGTCCTTATTCAGATCTGGGGCCTATTTCAAGAAGGCGGTTTTGTCGAAACTCAGAGTTTGTTAACCCCGAAATGAGGGAAACTCTGAGTTTTCGGTTTCAGAAACGGAGGTAACTTAAACCCGTGAAGCGGGGTAAGTTAAACCCGTTTCACAAAGAGAGGTAATCTAAACTCAGAGTCAGTTACTATGGCAA
>NW_018127923.1:2531705-2541302 GCF_001952655.1 Monopterus albus
GAGGACGCTGTATTAATTTGCAGGGAATTGCATTTACGTCGGGAGAGGGTATTGAGGCCACGAGTTGATTTTTTTGTCATATCCCCATGTATTTTTATTTGAGCGGTACCGTTTTTCTAGAGAGTCCATAACATATATCAATAATCTTATCCACCCATACATCAGACACATCACCCATCGTGGCCGTGCTCTTACATCCGAGCAGCTGCTTTGTGTTGCGTTACGATTTGTTGCAAACGGTAGTTTTCTTTATAACATCGGGGATGCAGAGCACATTAGTAAGGCCACAGTATGTAGAATAGTTTGGAAAGTGTGCCTCACCCTCAAGCGCTTTCTGTTATTTTTTGTTGTGTTTCCTGGGCACAAACCCCTCAGAGCCATTAAAGAGGAGTTTCACAGGATTGCAGGTTAGTGGTATTGAATTCGTTTCAGTAAGGCTAATCTGAAAAATGATGATCAGTTAATAACATCTTGCTGTGACCTCTGGAAATAAACTAATAATTAGAATCCCCTTCAGGATTTCCTAATGCGGTTGGATGCATTGATGGCACACATATTCCCATCAATGCACCTACATGAAAATTAAAATTCAATTCTTATATTATTACATCAGTGTTGGGTCAATTTTAAAAAAGTATTTTGATTAATGTAATACTTACTCTCCATAAAACGTACTGGATTATTTATTAATCATTACTTTACAAATCCCATATCAACCACAATAGGAATTTTAAGAAAGGGTAGACATAAAACTGCACTTTTAATTCGTACAAAAAAAACTCTTTTCAGCTGTTCTGAAACCGAAAACTCCGAGTTTTCCAGCTCTGAGTAAGTCAACCCAGAGTTCAGGTTTGAACTCTGAGTTTGTTGAACCGCCTTCTTGAAATAGGCCCCTGATCTGTTGCCAGGAATAAACATTGTGCTCCTTTGTCTGTTTAACTGCCTAGCATATTTTCTCCCTCTATCAAGGTCAGTAGTGGTGGCTACAAAAGACACATCATGTCAATAATTAACCGTCAGGTCAATGTAACTGCTGACAGTGGTGGGGAAACAGAAATGTTGAATAAGGTGAATCATTGTGTGTCGTTTCTTAGTTTGGCAACATTCAGCACACACTATGTATTAATGGTAATCATGTTGATTTGTAGATAATGCAAAAACATCTGTAAATAATAACAACTTTTAAATAATAAATTACACATCATTTGCAATGTTTCCCTGCTTGTTACAGGAAACAAGAAACATTTTTGAGGAGAGGGTAAGAAATTGCTTAGTCTTATACAAAATACTTCCTACACTTTACAAAAACAAACAAAGAAACAAATTTACACTGTGACAAACATGATTTAGTAAAAATACACAGAACATCAACAACAATCACAGAAATTAAATCAAAAGAGAATACAAAAACATATATAAACATATAGAAAGAAAAGAAGAAATATGACACCAACACAAATTGTACATCACAAATTAAAAGTGATCATGATTGCTTTAATTTTTCAAAAGGTAGTGAACTCTTGATGGAGCGCACATTGGTGACAAAGTCTGAGGCCATATGGGCCATGTTTTGTTTTATGAATAAAAAAGAATCAGATTGCTGCTCAGTGATGATGCTACAAGCTATTTTATTAGGTCATCACACAAATACATTTCGACAGTAGAGCTTCATCAGGTCATGTTCATCACGTGATCAAATATGACAGTACAGCATGTAGACATCATCTGATTAGGTCCAGGTGTGATGACCACCTTCAGACCAATTAATTACATTAAAATCAATGTATGCTCTAGCTGGTTTGCGCTATAAGAACACAATAAGCTACAATAAATGTCCATCAGTACACAACAATCCAGTATATGTGTCCTCATTAATAATAAAATTATCTCATTGGTTTAATCACACTTTCCATCCCATAGCAACACTTACACAGTGAAATCAATTCCATCAAAAAATAAAAAAAACAACAAAAATCTTATTTCTACAAAGGGGAGTGGCAATGTCAAGATGTGTTGACAGAAAAAAAATGATAATTCCCATTGATGGGTGGCAATAAAGACCACGCTGTGACTGACAGAGTGATTCATTGGTGTAACAAGCCCTCCGACCTAAAAAAAAAAAAAAAACTGTTCAACATCACAGTTTAAAGATAAGTTATCATTTTATGATGTGACAATGCTGGGGTGTATGTTTGGGTCAAAATTAAAAAATTAGAGGACGTTCGGCATCATGGTTAAGATAATAAACTGGAAGAACTCCACATAGCACTGAAATCCATGCCAAATAATAAATCACCTGGACCTGGATTACCTGCTGAATTTTATAAGCATTTCTGGCAGATTTTATCACTACTATTTCTAAGAGTTACCACAGAAATTAAAGCCACCTCTACAGTATTGACGCATATGAATATGGCTGCCGTGAAAACCGCCCTTACAAACCCAATAAAGACCCAAGCCACCCTTCCAGTTACCGTCCTCTGTCACTTATTAACACAGATCTAAAAATGATTACCAAAGCACTAGCCACTAGAATAGAGACAGTTACTCCAGTAATAATCCACCCAGACCAAACAGGCTTCATTAAAAGTAGACACACTTTGGATAACACCCGTAAACTATTTAACCTAATCAACCTTGCACAACAAAAACAAACTGACACCATAACTGTATCATTAGACACAGAAAAAGCATTTGACAAAGTTAACTGGTCATTTCTATTCAGCACACTACAAAGGTTTGGTTTTGGAGAGTCTTTCATCCACTGGATTAAAACGCTATAGCTGGTTGTGTGCCTGCTAGCATGCTGGTCGATGAAGAGCTGTTAGTCTTAGCATCTGCAGCACGGTGGCTGGCAAGGAGTTTCAGCTTGTTTGCTTTCTGTATATTGAACTTTTTGGTGTAATTATTGCACATTAAAACACTGTTGCAAAGTGAAAGTAGCCTAACAGACCAGAGAATGATAAAACTACTTGGTGCAATATTAGAAATGATCGATGTCATTTCTGATATTCCATTGCTCAGAGGAGCATTGTCAGCACACATCGATTACATAGATCTCCTTAAATAATTCATAAATCAGACCAGCTCTATATCCACATGAACAGTGGTAATATAGCGTGCCGACATGTTTAGCTCTCAGTTCCTGCTCAGTGATTATAAGCACAGTGGATTTACAGGAAATGAACCACAGGGAGGACAGTATGTAGGATCTCTGTGTCCCTTGTCTCTGTTGTTGGAGCTGTAGAGCAGTCTAGGGTTGTTTATCTATATGTATGCAGCTGACTACAGCATAAAAGCAACTCCATCATCCAGTAACACTAGACTTCCTGTTAAAAGCCCATCACCAGGTCATCATAAGCTTTTAGTTCCCATCAAATCTTTATAGCAGCAAAGCCATTTTAGTTTACGATAAGAGCTTCACATATTCACTTTCACATCAATGCAGACATGTGATCAGAACACACACACTTGACGGCACAAACAATTTTAGTAGTGAAAAACTCCAAGTTGAGGTATCACAAACCAGTATAAACGAGTTTAGAGTGTTTCGGGTTAGTGTTTGTGTGTGACTGTGTGTGTGCTGGGCAAGCCCAGTCATGACTGTTTTTCCTGGAATGAGTATAGTTCTGTGGTTTCAACTGAAGTGCAAAATTAATGCAGGGGGAGGACAAATTCTCCTCCTCTCTTTCATTATTGTTTTAACCTCCTTAAAGACTGGGTTAGAATATTGGATTTAAACTTAAAATCACAAATAATTAAAAAAAAAAAGCAAGCCCAAGCAAACAGGAACCACAAAGTCATTTAACGCTGGCCAGCCTGTGTGTAGCATAGAGGTAACATGTTTGTCTTTATGATAGTAGGTGGTAATGTTTATTTTTATTATGAAAAAATTATGAGATTTGCATGATACTGGATACAGAAATATTGGTATGATGGAACAAAGTGTTAAATGTTATATTACAAGGCAAACTGAAGTAAAAGAATCTTGTAAATTAGCCATGTGTGTGCTCCATTGCCTGACTTGCTCCTGAGGTACCTCTCAGTGATCAGTGCCTTCTCAAAACAGAATAAGCCTCTGCCAGAAAGTGACTGTACTTTCCTGTTAGCCAAGCTACAGCCTGGTTAGCTCCTGAGACTACAACCTTGTGCATACCTGAACTCTTTGATGCTGCATAGTCTCTGCCAGTTAGTGACTGAGCTTATCACTTGGCCAAGCTATGACCTGGCTAACACCCAAGACTATGACGTGGTGCCAACCTGCACCTCTTTGCCACTGCCTGAGAGGACACCAATACCTGCAACCCCACACTAACCCCAGGGAAAACACCACAGCCTGCCATCCACCCTGAGCTTGCATTTATCCCCAGACTTTGGGTTTGCAGAGATCCGCTAAGCACATCATCTCTTACTGTAGTATCTGCAATAAAGCTCTGATTCATTTTCCTTCTGAGTCTGCCTTTGAGTCCTTCAGCCCTGAACTGGTGCCTATAGCATAACAATGCAATTATTTTTAAATTACTCGAGGCTTGAAAATACTTCTGAAATGCAGGAATGTTTGGAAGGGACTGGGATTACAAGGTTAGACTATAGAGACTGTTGTAATGTGCAAACATTTTAAAATAAATATCTAATACACTTTGGTAATGACTGGCCACTGTGGAAGGACACACTCTGCATTTATGTTATGTATTTGCACTTAAAATCTTTCTTTTTCCCATTTGGTACAGTACCTTTATGTTTAATGCTAAACTATGGCGGTGACCATGGTAAACATTATACCCACTGATACCCACTGATGCAGCATATTACTGTTGTCACTGTGAGCATGGTGACAGTAAAGTTTAATGCACCAGGGTTTAGAAATAGGCTGCATCTTTGATCTGATAATAGGCCTGTATTAAAACAGTGCAAGGATCTGCACTGGTTTGTAATTTCAGGTACTGTAGCAGTGAGACATGAGTAGGCCAGTTTAAGTTGTAAATCCATGAGTCTGAAGTCTTTTGGAAAACCAAATGCAGTATACTACCACCACACTTGTACCTTACATGCTAGCTGTCACCTAAAAGGCCCAGACAGGCCTTCTAGGAATGCTCTAATATTTTCTGATGAGCTTTGATGATCATATTAACAGAAATTTACATTGTACCAAATAGTTGAGGGTGTAAAAAAACACTAGGATGATAGGGAAAAGAATGGTATAACATTTTTTAAATCACACTGTCATGATGTGTAAAAGGGGGGATACACATGAGTGACACTCATATGACACTCTAATATTCCCCATCTCTGCAACTTCCTGTTTGTTGTGTGTGTGTGTATGTGTGTTTCCCCTGAGGAACTGTTGAGTCATGCTGTGATTAGTCTGTCTGTCAGTCATGTTGTGACGGAGGGAACTGAAACTCTGTCCCAACTTCTCTCATTTCATCCACAGACAATGTGCCTTCTGTAGTCCTATGATACACTCAGCCTTCCTTTATGGCCAGCCAATCTCAACACTTGATAAGGTACCTCTTGGATTACACAGTAGGCTATACCCTTACATCAAAAGAATGTACATGCAAGTTTTGTTGCTGGGGTTACTTCTGGCTTAATACACATTGCTCACTGATAAACTGTTGACCCACACAAAATTTTTATATGTCAGCTTATCAGAAACATGTATTTTGACTGGCCATGGTATAATTGGTTAAACAAATTTCAGAGTATCAAACTAAGTGCATTATTTTATTTTGTTTGTTTTAGGCTTCCAGTTCCAACAGCTAATGTGACATTAGCTCATTTCCTGCCCTGTATTTTGCACAGGGTAAACAAAGTTACCTGATATGAAACCAAACACGATAAGACCAACTCTGTTACAGTTCTTACAAAAAGAAATTGCCAACAGAAAGTGTTTGTAATCTCTGAGTTTTGAGTTTGTTGGAAATTGTTAAGAGGATGAGGCTGTAGTTGTTTTACTTCAGTCCAGCCGCTGGACTTTTTGCCAGTGTGTTCCTTGTCTGTGCACCTTGACAGTGGGTGAAGTTGTACCAAAACTTTCCTCTGTATCTGTAGCTGTTTTACTGTCATCATAAACCCAGAAAAAGCACCATATTCACTAATCTTTCTCCCTCATTAACACATTAGTGTTATGGTTAAGAGCTAGGTAGGACCCAATGTGCAGACAAACGAGGCAAGGGAAGGCTCAAGTAGGGCTTTATTAAATAATAGAGAACGAGACTAAAGGGGAAAAATACATAGGCTCATCCTGACGGGGAGAAACAAAAAATTCCAAAATGCTAAAGTAAACAGTGGCTCAGGGAGCAGGGTGAGAAACTAAAGCAAGACTGGAGAAACTAACAAAAGAACTGCTAACAGGCCAGGGTCACAAACACAAAGGAACAAACAGGAGACAGCATCAAACTTACAAGAGTACATGAACAAGGAGAGTGTGGCAAAGGGAAGGAAGGAGGATATATATAAACAGGAGACCAGAGGATAACGAGGAGCAGGTGGAAGCAATGAACAGAAATTATGAACCGGGTTAAAGCTGGGGCAGGTGAGGTGACACAAGACAGGAAATATAACAGGAAGCAGGACCCAAACCACAACAATTGGGAGGAGTTATGTGGGTGACGTTCTGCCCTGTCCCCTGCAGTGGGGTCAGGTGATCTGATTAGGGCTCACTGTGGGGAGTCTGGATAGGGCGTCACTGTTCCCTTTCCCTCAGCCACACATAACATCAGTGGACTGCTGACAACCTCATGGACAAGCTCCCTCCTCAGGGTCTGGGAGATGTTTATGAGGGGGATCCTTCAGGCAATGGGTCAGGTCTCTCCATTCAAAGTCGTGGGCCAACTCCGAGCTGCTTAATTTCAGTCCTACAGTGGTAACAAATCATGATGAACAATGAAACAGAGGAAAGGCTAAACTTAACCATAAAATAAAGATTCTGCTGTCCTGGCCAATCTCTCTCCACTCAGCAGTTCTATGGCTCCCCCCGTAGTGACCTCAGCTTGTTGTAGCACCTTTGATTTGGAGTGTAAATGCTGCCTATGCACTCCCTGTCATTATTACTTATTGGCTGGTTTAAATCATCCTTGCCCCCCCCTTCAAATTTCATTTATTTATTTTTTTAATTTTGTTTTGTTTTGTTTTGTAAACTGTGTAAGTTGAAAATACCCACACTTCACACCCTCACACACACCAATCATAAAACCCTCTATGTCAATTTGTAATGTCTACTGTCTCATCTTCCATGTCCTGCCCTGTTTTGTTAACATGTTATTTTGTGTTACAATAAAAAAAAAAAATTGGAAGCAACCCAGACTGCTCCATACAGAGGATAAATAGGGTTTGAGTTCCACTAGAGTTTAGCAGTACCTGATTCAGTACTGTTAGAAGCTACAGTACATCTGCTGACATAGCATGTTGGTTTTGTTAATATATCTGTGTGTGGCACCAGATCAGGATTGGTGTGAACACACCGTAAGAACCTCAGGGTGCTTACTTCTAATCTGACTTGTGTTATCATGCTTTGTTCACCTGTGAATGTGTCTAAAATACATATCACAGCCTCAACTGACTGCACATTTATTTCCCCCTTGTCCTGGTTATAAACATGCATATGGTCAAATAGGACACTTAGCTCAAGCTGATGTAGTCTAATTTAACAGTTAGGATTTATAGAATTCAATGATATTTCCTTTCTACATGGAAATGAACTGAGACACCTGAAGAATTCCTTTGCATTCTTAATTCTTTTTCTAGTCCCTGGAAAGGTGAAGGCTGCCTGAGGTCGAGCCCTAGCTTCTGTTTATCTATAAGAAAGCTACTGGCCACACCTTACAACTCAGTCTCTCTTTATCCTTATAGTGTGTGTTTAACTACCAGTCTATTGTCATGGCTCTGTTAAGTGTAGGTGTGGTCCTTTTGTAGAATTGCGGTCATTCACATTGGTAAACACAGGGAGCAAATCCCCCTTAAAAACACAGAGAGCAGGGCAGGAAGAGCAAGCATGATGCTTTATTTTTGATCTAGTAACCCAGAGTGTACTTGTATGGCTACACATTGTGAAGACCAGCTTCAGTTTTAGACCGTGGGAGTGATGACATTTTGACAGGTCCTCACATGCACAACATACTGCTTTCTGTTTTCCTCAAAACTCCTGTCAGAGCTCTGCCAGGAAGTGCACCTCACAGCCAAGCTGGGTGTGGCGTCCTTTACTCCTGTGCAAATAAAAGTAAACACACAAAAACACACACACACACACACACACACACACACAAGAAGGAGCTGTCTTATTATGTCTAGTCATTCAGGCCACAACAGACAGCTGCAGTCATCAACACGCCCACAGACCTGCTTTACTGGAACTAGTGGTTCATTACTCATTAAACAAGGAAAAACATGTGAAAATGTCATCACACATGCCCATCTTTCAATTGTACTTTCACAACTACCTGGAGGCATAAATCAATTAAAGGGAAGAAAAATACAGTTACTGATTCCTGCTTATAATAGTTTTAAGTGTTTAAAGCTGCTATAATCAATATTTTTATGTTACAAATTCATTCATGACTGTATGATGTGAAAAGGTTCACTTCTAATAACCTTTCACAATGCCCTACCTTTCTGTTTTCGTTCTGTCTCACTACAGGCAACTGTTTTCAGCAAAAAGCTCTGATAAACCTACACCACCTGCTGAGCACCAGACAACAGGCACAGTCATCTTCAGTTGGCTAACAGAAAACCACTGACCTCAGTGAGAAAATGAAAGATCAAAATACAAAGGGCAAAAGTGCAGGCAAACGGAGAGAAAAATCCAACACTCAAAACAGGCCAGAGATCAGGCAAGCAGGCAAAGCAAAAACATACAGTACAGACAAGGGCTGGGCAGGCAGAGAGTCAGACAGGATCTGGAGATGGCTCGAATGAACTGTGGAACAGTAAGTTACAATCTGGCGACTAGGACAGAGCACAAGGCAGGTTAAATAGTACAAAGTAAACAAGCCACAGGTGAGTGAAGTAAGGCAGGTTATCAGCCGCCATGAGTCACAGCTGCCAGAGATAAACAAGAGAGCAAGATCATGCCCCGCTCCAAACTTGGAAATGGTGAACATGATGAATGCTCGGAGTTCTCAGCATTGTAGCCGCACACTTTGGACACAAGGGTGCTCATATACAATCACTGGCCTTTCCAGCACTCAGAAAGGTGAACAATCGTTAAAAATTGCCTGTATCCAAATGATGCTGCTGATCAGCACCAAAATCTGATGAGTTGTTGTGCAGGCCATACCCTACCTCTCAACTCTCAAACTTTTCATTACTTTTTGTGTTATGCTGTTAACAAACAAATGCCGGCAAACCCTCAACTTTGCCAGGGGTAATATTATCTTCTTGTTGTATTTACAGCTGCTCTCATTTGGCTACAGCATCAGTTAATAAAGGTTGATGTATGTTATTTTTGTTTTTGTACCTATGTGCACATGCCATTTTATTATTTCAAGCTATTTCTGACCACTTATTAGTGCCACTGTTAGCATTATGGAGCTATTTTTTAGAAGTGGGTCACCAATGTCCTGCATGTGGGTGACCAAATACACATTCCTGTCAATA
>NW_018127923.1:2541323-2541841 GCF_001952655.1 Monopterus albus
CTTTCACTAATCTACAGGTGCTGGAAGCACACCAAAAAAAAAAGCAGTAATGCTCATGGACGAACCTTCTGTGACATCTCCCTTTGGTTTTCTGAGAAGTTTTGAAGCTAGAGTCGTCACCATCTTGGTAGTGCTTTGCTCTGTCTACTCAAGCTAATCCAAAAATGGGCAAAGAGGTAGAGCGCAAGTGGAGCTCGCTGGACAGCTAGCTCACTCACTCAAAGTGGCCACACCCTTAATTATGAATAACTTTTAGCATGAATATAATTTAAATGGGCGAGTTATATAGAAATTTACCCCCATACATTTGTCATGGAAGGGGCAATTATCCATAGAGGCCCAAACCGTTTTGTGCAACAGCCTGTAAACATGTTTATTTCTGCTGTCAAGTTGGGCATTTTAACATGGGATTCTAAGGGGACTGACTTTCTTTTGGAGCCAGCATCAAGTGGCCATTCAACAAACTGTAGGTTTTAATATTGCTGTATTGGCCTCATTTCTCAACCTCAGAGGTTTCC
>NW_018127923.1:2541883-2542235 GCF_001952655.1 Monopterus albus
GGGAAAGAGGAAGACTGCTAGCAAGGGAATTATTTGAAGAAGGACATATATTCAACATGTTAGACCTCAAGAATACTCACAATGCATTTGGTGAGTAACACTAAACAAAAACTTTAACAGTTAATTTTGCTCCAGTTGGTCCAAGATCCAAGAAAAATGTTTCTATCTCTTGCTAGTTGCTTAATTTGTTTTCAGTAACCATTTGTTTCCTTCATCTCTATCACTGTATGTGAGGCAGGTTGCATAAACTCAGCTTGTCTGGTCTTGTCTAACACATCTGCACATGGCCTGAAAAAACAACAAGTAGACAAGAGGAATAACGCTCCACTGGGCTGCACAGCTGTAAGATGAT
>NW_018127923.1:2542250-2552360 GCF_001952655.1 Monopterus albus
GCTCTTTCACATTAAAGGGTCATTAGATTCAACACCAATATTTAATGTTGCTTAATGCAACAATGAATATCCTTTTTATCCCCCAAGTAACTTTATAGAGAATGTGAAGGTATATGGGCACCATTTTGGGAGATACAGTATGTGCTGTATTTACCTGCATACATTCTTGTTTTGTTTGGCTAAAAAGTTGCTCAAAATGGTGTTTCTGAAAAGATAATTATAGAAGGAAGTGGTAGGTTTTATTTTAAACTATGTATGTTTTTGATAAAATAGGGAGTTCTAAGAATATTTAATTTACTTAATATTTGTTTAATGTTTATTTAATTTACAACTATCAAAACATTCCTAAACTAAGCCTAACTATGGGGAGAAACTGTTCCTATCCCCTTCACTATCCCTTAAACCAAGAGAATTAT
The DNA here is from genome assembly GCF_001952655.1 of Monopterus albus. Taxonomy (NCBI): domain Eukaryota; kingdom Metazoa; phylum Chordata; class Actinopteri; order Synbranchiformes; family Synbranchidae; genus Monopterus; species Monopterus albus. The sequence continues at coordinate 2,542,667 of NW_018127923.1, forward strand.
CTAATTTACTTGCTTAATATTCATTTTATATTTACTTTTATTCAAACTAATTAATTCACTTTGTCAAAGGTGTGAAAACGGTCTTTGAAGTGTAAATGTAACACCTGTGAGTGAAAAGCAAGCAAGCAAAATTTATTTACATAGTACCTTTCTAAACCTAAGTTACAAAGTGTTTTACAGTAAAACAAGAAAAATAAAACCAAATAAATCACACATATACAATAAAACAGCAAAAATGCACAATCAAAAACAAATACATCAATCAGAGATGTTGCTAAAGGCCTGCAAATACAAATGAGCATTAAGGAGTGAACAAAACGTTGTCAGGTTAGGAGCAGATCTAATATTACGAGGCTGATTATTCCACAGTATAGGAGCCCGTACCGCAAAAGCTCGGTCTCCCCAATGTTTTAGTCTGGATTTAGGAACATCCAAGAACAACTGGTTGGAAGACCTAAGTGTCCTCTCTGGAGTGTAAAAATGTACAAGCTCAGAGATATACGAAGGTGCTAGCCCATGCACCGCCTTATAGACAAACATCAACAATTTTAAATCAATCCTAAAAAAAAATGAACAGGAAGCCAATGGAGTGAGGCAAGAACTGGGGTTATACACTCGTGACGCCGTGTACTAGTCAGAACATGAGCAGCTGCATTTTGGACCAACTGGAGCAGAGATAATGAAGTTTGAGAAAAATGAAGGGAAATTTTACAACACCCAACCGCAGGGCATTATTAAAGTCAGTAAAGTCAGGGCTCTGAAGAAGGCCAAGGCCATCCTGGCTGATCCCAGTCATCCTTTGTTTGGAGAGTTTAAGTTGCTTCCATCTGGTTGTAGGTACAAACAGCCAAGATGCCGAATAAACTGGTTTAAAAATTCTCTTGTTCCAGCTGCCACTAGTTTCTTAAATATGGTCTGATGAATATTTTTCCTTCTTTTCAGTCTATTTTAACTCTTTATTTCCTGTTATTAGTGTTTTTGGATGATGCTGTGGTGACTTTATATGTACTAGATAGACAGACAGACAGATAAGATAGACAGATAATTTCCAATGACCACCACCAGCACACAGGAACACAGAGCTCTAATAAATGTACAAGCTTTTTGAATTAGCCATGCCACACCACACATCAGCTGAGTTTGGAGAATATTACTGTTTGTAGAAAACCCCTGCCCTGTCATGACTTTAACACCATTCTGTATCTCCCTGTTCAAAACATATACAGTAAATACAGTAGAATAAAGAACCAGGCTTGACTGTAGTCTTCTCTTGACTTTATTATGATTTGTTCAAGTACAAGAATCAGCAGCTTATGAGATATTATTACTGATTTCCATATCCCATAAACCTTTATAATACTATTACTGGACATGATAGCTCTATCCAACAGTGTTTAAGTATTCTTTCAGGACCTGGCTTGGATTATAATAAGATCCGCAAAGGCACTTTATCTTGTAAATTAGTTGATCAATATATATACAGAAAACCTGAGGACAAATATCATTACCATCAACATACTGTATATTTGTTACTTTCCAATGGATATGAACTAATCAGAGAATCCCATTTGTTATGCATTCATAAGGATCGGGACCCCAGTAGACATCTTTTTATTATCCAGTCTTGCTAAAAGGTTTACGTACCATTCAACATGCCAGTGTTTTCTCAGTATCTCCTGGATTTTTACACAGGATGACATTCACCTTGGAAGGTAATGCAGTACTTTTAATGGTTCACCGGTTTGAGTGCTGTACAGCCATCAGATATCTACCTGCAAATGTAAATAACAGAGATAAGTCTTTATAAATTATTTTACAGAGGTTCTGAGGAAAAAACCAAGTAAGAACTTGTACATTGTGATAATTTGAATATTTGGTTGTTTTTTTTTTTTTTTTGCCTATGGAACACTTTTCTTTTGCACTTGCATCAAGTGACATAGCTTTTCAGTACAGCATATTGTAGCAACAGCCAAAATAAAAGGATGGCTTTATAATACAGCTATTCAGTCAACTGGCTCATTTGTTTTGACTGGCACAGGGAGAACCCAGGACACAGACACATGAAGTACCCACATCTAACTACCAGAGCCCTCATTTTAATACTGTTCATATCACTGATGCATTTTTTTAAACCCTGATAATGATTCAATTCCAATATCAGTTCTGATCCGATACTTATATCTACAGTAAATGTTCATTAAATATCTGACTTAGTGAAATCAAAATTAATTTGGAGCCGTATTTTTCAGGATCTTCTTGAGCCAAATATTGGATCAGGTCCTGGTTCCAAAATATTATTAGCTTAATTATTGATAGGAATAAAAAAATAACAGTTGGACAACACACAACTCAGAACTACAGGTTCTTCACATGACACTAACTACAATCTGTATGTGAACACAGTGTTTGTGTAACCTGTCAAACTCAGATATTCCTGTTTGATAATTTAATAACGCTCCATTACCCAGAGGTGGCGGATGTTGTACCACTGCTGGACAAAAGCCTAATGTGTCTACACCATAACATCTGGCGTGCACATCATGGGAAGCTCACAATTGTGTTCATACTGAGCGTGTTCACTCGCGCATAGGAAGCGCTTGTGTACAAAAACACAGAGGAGCCTAGAGAAACACTTTGGAAAAGGGAAGGCTACAGTCCAAAACTCCACCAAATACAGTATCGGACAATGAGGGAATTATTGGAATGAATGACTACAGTGCATGTAGGCTACAGCACATCCAGCCCACATCAATAAGATCAATGTAACGGATGATATTTTGCTTGATGTATTTCTCTATGTTGGCGGAGTTCTGGTTGAAACTAATGAGATTTCATTGAGTTGGTGAATTCTGTGCGGTTTAAATGCGTAGGTCTGAAAAAATAGACCTGAAGCTAAAATATGCTTCAGGTCCAGCTGTGGGAGTTATATACCAGCCCACACACAGGTAGTATAGACAGCTGAACAGATTAATATTGTAGCTTTGTCAGTTGCGTGACGCGAGTGAAACTGCTCCAGTACAAGACTGGAGTTCCACATAATGACTGGACATGGGTCTGCTTTATTCTGGCTGGTACTGATCCTGTGAAAAATGCCCGGATCTGTGTCAATACAGAAACCTATTATCACAAATATAACTTTGAATCCATTATTTACTTACAGAACTTAAAAAAGACATTGCCCAGAAATGAAAAAGAAACTAGAGTACTAGGGACAGCGAGGTAGCTTTTTAATGGCAATTAATTCGTGATTCATATGCATGCAGAAGCATAGGGGGCATCTGTACCATCAAAGAGGATGGCTAAAGCGTTTTATCTGAGGAGCTACCTTGAGTGTTAATAACATATTCTGTCTGGTGTGTTACTGTTCTGCATTGCTCTGCACAACATAATATACAGTCATGGCAAAAAGTTTTGGCAGTCATACAAATGTAGTTCTCAAACTTTGCTGCTTACATTTTTTTAGACTTTCTTTCTACATGTTTCTGAGGTATGATGGAAAACAAGCATTTTATATATTTTGAAGACTTGACAAATAAATGAAATTTATTTATAGAGTTGGTATTTACAATGTCGAACCTTCTTTGTCAGGACTTCTGCAATTCCCTGTGGTATGCTGGAAATCAGCTTCTGGGCCAAATCTTGACTGATGGCATCTCATTCTTGCCTTATCAGTACTTGGAGTTGATCACAACTGGTAGGCTTCTACTTGTCCACCCGTTGATGATCACCCATACATTCTCAATTGGATTGAGATCTGGAGAAATTCCTGTCCATGGATCCAAAATTTCAAAGCAGTGATCTCTGAGCCACTTCGTCGGGGCAGAACTGTGAATGAGCCCACTCCTTTGGATGAGAAGCAACCCCACACATGGATGGTTCTCAGGATGCTTCACTGTTGGCACAACACAGGACTCGTAGGTAGCATTTACCTTTTCTTCTCTGGACATTCAATCTTCCTGTAATCCTAAACAGCCTAAATCAGAATCAGAATCAGCTTTATTGACCAGGTGTGTTGGACACACAAGGAATTTGACTCTGGTACAACGGCTCTCAATATGTTTGTACATGCCCTTATGTAAGGCAGCAATAGTCAAGTAAACAATATAAGGCTGAGAGAACAGAGAGGAAAGAAGTAATGTGCAAACAAGCAAAAGGAACGTGCATTGGTAAAAAAGGTAAAAAAAAAAAAAAAAAAAATGTGTGTATGTATATATATGTATGTGCGTGTGTGTACACAGTCTAGATGCATTTTACAAATCTATATGTACAAGGTATATTTACAGGTATTGCACTGAGGGTTATTGACCAGTCATACTGTCAAGCGTCAAGTGTTAATCAGAGTGATGGCTCAGGGAAAGAAACTGTCCTTGTGCCTGGTTGTCTTAGTGCATATTGACCTATAGCGCCACCCAGACGGGAGGAGTTCAAGCAGATCGTGTACAGGGTGTGAGGGGTCTGCAGTGATCCTCTCCACCCTCCTTTTGACCCATGAGGTGTACAGGTCCTCCATGGAGGGCAGGCTGGCACCAGTGATCTGTTCTGCAGTCTTGACTGTTTGCTGGAGTCTGTTCCTGTCCAATTTGGTTGCTGAGCCAAACCAGACGGTGATGGAGGTGCAGAGAACGAAGTCAATGATTCCTCTGTAGAATTATATCAGCAGCTCCTGGGGGAGGCTGAACTTCCTGAGCTGGCGCAGGAAGTACATCCTCTGTTGAGCCTTCTTGGTGATGTGCTGATGTTGGACATTCACTCAGGTCCTGGGAGATAGTAGAGCCCAGGAACTTGCAGGACTTTAATGCCGATACAGTGATCCTGTATCCTGGTTACCCTCACAATTTGAGTCTCCGTCTTGACACATGATGGAAAGACACAATCCAGATGACACTTTCTAATAACATAATGAGAAGATGTTGATTAGCCTTCTGCCAAGTATCAAAAATGTTGAAACTCAACCTACATTAAATATATACATATTTTGACTTTTTTGTTAACAGATTATGGACAGTGCACTGTAAAAATAAACATCACATCAATTACAATAACACTTGTCTTTTTAGCTTCCTTTATTAAACTACACATTTCCAGTTTTATGTAAATGTCACCACAGAAGAAAAACATGTCATCCTGTATTTCAGATAAAAATGCAGACAAGTCAAAAGAAAATGGAACTTAAATAGCATTTCCAACACTACAATGCTGTAAGTTCTTAGAAAATATTCACACAGCAGCAATGGTATTGAAAAACATTGAATGCTGGCAAAAATTACTTGCCAAAGTTTTCCAACCTTTAATCCAACGATTAAACCAGAATGTGGGAACATACCTAAAATATCATCATATTCCGTGTGACATAAAAATCTGTACATACCCACTTAGCAAAAGGTGGATGAGCATGTTGTGAGCGAGCACGTTGAAAATCCAACTGTCTGAAAATGTGGCGACAATCATAAGAAAAGATTTATACCAATTTCACCTCTGCATCAGTCAGGGACATGTTTAGCCTTGGCTGGCAAAAACAGTGGACGCATATCTATCAAGAGTGAAAAACTGACAGGTATGACAACAATTAGAACTTATCCTCCTTCTCCTTCTTCTTCCTCTTCTTCTTCTTTTTCTCCTTCTTTTTCTTTTTAGGTGCTTTTCCTTTGTCATTGTCATCACTGCTTTCATCACTGCTTTCATCTTTTTTTCTGCCTTTTTCTCTGCTGTCCTTGGGTGACTTTTTGCCACTGCTGTCTGTCTCTTCCACTTTTAATCTGTGTTGGCTTCTGCTGGCCTGCTCCTTGTTAACCTCTTCCTTAACCCTGACATTTGGAGGTGGTGTCAGGCCACATGACACCGTTATGAGCATCCTCTCCTTTTTCATCTCGTCTTTTAAGGAGATATTTTCCTGCCTATCCCTGTGACCTCTGCTTTCGTCAGTGGGTTTGCTTCTGTGATCTCTCTCATCCCTCCAGTCTCGTTGATGGTCTCTGTGATTCCTGTGCTCCTCTGAATCTCTATGGTAGCCGTAGTCCCTGTGATCTCTTTGGTCTAAGGGTTGTATGTGTTGGTCACTACTGTTGCTAAAATAGTGTGCGTGTCCTTGGGTGTCACCAGTATCCTTCTCCAGCACTTTCTGCAAAATAAAAAAAGAAAAGAAAATTGCAATGAGAGTCTCCAGCCACCTAAAGAATGAGTGGTTTACCAAACCCCACAATATAAAGTCTCTTGAACCACCATTTTTCACCTGTGCAATATTGCCAAAATCAGGAACATTCGTCAGTTCAATTAATTTTTATTTGTATAGCGCCAAATCACAAAAACGTAATCTCAAAGTACGGTCTAGACCTCACTATTATTATTATTATTATTAAAACAGAGGAAAACCCAACAAACCTTCCCTGAGCACCACTTGGTGACAGCAGGGAGGAAAAACTCCCTTTAATGGAAGAAAGCTCCGACAGACCCCGGCTCTTGGTGGGCGGCCTTCTGCCTCGACCAGCTGAGGTGAGTGGATAGAGGAGAGAGAGAAGAAAAGAAAAGCAACAAGACCCAAGAAACGCAACAAACAATCAAACACTGGGCAGGGTGATGTGGCCCGTGGCTGCTCATCAGAAACGCAGAGCTCCAGAACATCTATATGCCACCACTACCCATCACTAACTGTGTATCTCCTCTCTCTCTCCCTGTACCTTTCAGCAGGTTGCCCTGGCTCTGGAGCTCTACATTTCTGATGAGCAGTCACAGGCCACATCAACCTACCCAGTGTTTGTTTGTTGTTGCATATTTTTTGCTTTTCTTTTTTCCCCCTTCTCCTCTATCCACTCACCCCAACTGTTTGAGGCAGAAGGCTTGGGTCTGTCGGAGGTTTCTTCCATTAAAGGGAGTTTTTCCTCCCTGATGTTGCCAAGTGCTTGCTCAAGAGGGTTTGTTGGGTTTTTCCTCAATAATAATAATAATAATAATAATAATAACAATAATAATGATAATAAGGTCTACACTTGCCACGTAAGGTGCCTTGAGATAAAGAAATAAAGTGCTGGATTATTGTTACTGCTTTTCATAGGGCACCGTCAGTAATGGGGCTCAAATGAAAAGTGTGCATATCTGTAGCCTACTTCTTCCTCATTTCCTTTTTTGAATGATGAATACAGACTACTGCCCTCTGCTAGTATGGCGGGTTCCTCTCATGCAGGCACAAAAGATACATGCTACTTGGACATTGGCTGTAGTCTGTGAGGTCTGTTCAAGTGCCACTTTTCGGCCCTAATGAAGTTGACAGGAGGTGACAGTTAAGTTGCTGCTAGTTCTTTGATGTCGACTTGATGTGTCTCTATCCTAAGGATTTACGCAAGAAAAGGTCATGGGCACTGTTCTCAATTTCCTGGTTTTCTGCATTAATTGGTCACGATATGTGATCTGATCTTCACCAAGGTCACAAATATCAACAAATACAATGTTTCTAAGCTGATAACCCACAAACAGTCACAATCTTTTATGTCTTTATTGAGCACAAAAATTAATGGCAGCACTAGGGTTCTGATGTCACTAAACATCAACTGGAGACAGGCGTTAGCAAACCTGGAGTCCAACAAATGAAACAAGAATGGAGGCGTAGTTTAGAATGACCTTGGCTTATAAATACACTCAAACAGAGTCCATGTGCTATTCACAAGCATCATCAGCTGATGTGAGCCATGCCTCGCAAAAAAAAGATCTCTAAAGACCTATGATTAAGAGTTGTTGATTTGCATGTAGCTGGAAAGGGTTTACAGAGTCATCAGTCCACAGTCAGACATTTTAGTCCTGTGTTTACCCTCCATAGAAGTGGGTGCCCAGCCAAGATCACCTCAAAGGCACAATGCAGAACACTCAATTTACAGTATGTAAAAAAAAAAAAACTCAGGTAACAGCTAAAGACTTGAAGGAGTCATTGGAGTTGCTTAACATCTCTGTTCATAAGTCAACTATATGCAAAATACTTTACAAGCATGGTAGGACACCATGGAGGAAGCCACTGCTCTCCAAAAACAACACTGCACCATGCCTGAAGTTTACCAAAGACCACCCTGATACTCGACAACACAACTGGGAAAATGTCCTGTGGACAGATGAAAAGAAGTCAGAAGTTTTTGGGGAAGAACACACAGTACTACATATGGCATAACAAGTACATGGCTTACCAACAGGAAAACATCATTCCAGTAAAGTATGGTGGAGGGAGCATCATGATTTGGACCTGGACCACTTGCCATTGTGGAGGGCAAATTAATTCCTAAGTTTATCAAGGTATCCTACAGGATAATGTCAGGGTGGCTGTCAGCTAGCTGAAGCTCAGAACAAGCTGGGTGATGCAGCAGGACAATGACCCTAAATATCAAAGTATATCTACTCCAGAATGGCTTTGGAGACAAAATCCACCTTTTGGAGCGACCAAGTCAGAGCCCAGACCTCAACCGAATAGAAAATCTGTGGAATGACCTCAAGACGTTCACACCAGATGTCCTAAGAATATGGTTGAGCAAAAGCAGCTCTGTGAGGAAGAATGATCCAGAATTCCGCCTGAATGTTGTGCAGGTCTAAGCCACAGCTACAGGAAGCGCTTGCTTGAGGCTACTGCTGCCAAAGGTGGTTCAACCAGTTATCAAAACACTGTTTTCATTACTTTTTCCACCATCAAGCCTAGTGCTGCCATTAATTTCTCTACCTTAACTTTGTACATTTAACAAGTGTGTTCAGTAAAGGTATGAAAGATCATTGCTGTTTGTGTTTTATCAGTGTAAAAATATTGTGTTTGTTGATATTTGTGATTTTGGTGAAGATCAGATCTCATTTCATGACCACTTTATGTAGAAAACCAGGAAACTGCAAACAGCACCATTACTTGTTCTTGCAGCTGTATAGCTGTTGGAAAATCAATGTGCAAATTTCTTGGCAACCTACTTAGATAGCAAGGCTATGTAACTTGAAAGAAGAATTAACACAGAGCTTGTGTGGCTCATTTTGGTGCTAAACACTGAAATTCAATGTGTCCATCTTTACAAAGGAGTTGCAATGGGGTTTTGCACCAGAGGAAAAGACAAAGAGCAGCACCACAGGATTTTGTGTATTTGGTCTCATGCAATATGTATTTTAAGGTGTTTCCATTCAGGGACACAAAATAAGGAAGGCGAGAGTGTAAATTTATACAAATATACCCTCAGTACCTGATTTACCTTCACTGTGGCAGTGGGAAAATTTGTGGCACTGCTCTCAGCCTGGCAGCTGTTACTCATCAGAGAACTCAGAGTTAAGAAAAAGTTTAAGGAGGCAGAGGATGTTTGTAAATTGTATCGATCACCAGAGGAAAACCTGTGGGACTTTTATAGTCTTTCAGGTCAAATCATGCTTAAATTACTGAACAAAATAAAAGATGATCTGACTGGCAGAAGACTGTGATTGTAGTTCCAAAATGTGTTTGCAGATTCTTTTCAACCATATTAAAGTTCAGTCACTGTAAACTTACACTTTCTTCTAAACTTTCTCTCAGTACATGTGTGCAGTAGATCTGAAGTGGAGGTGTATTAAAATTTACTAGCTGCAGCTGTACTCATTAACATCACCACTGTCGGTAAATACACCACTAAACAAACAATCTATCTTGTTTAAAGGAGACTTCTATCTGTTGTGTAGATGCAGTACAGTAGGTCTGTATCAGACTCAGCTCTTCAAT
>NW_018127923.1:2553936-2557863 GCF_001952655.1 Monopterus albus
CACGCTTGTATTTCTGTTAAAATGATGTTCTTATAGGCAATTTTTTCTGCTGAGACATGGTTATAGCATAGTTTACCAACAGGTTTAAGTGTTTCCTGTTAACCACAGCACAATGTTGTTATTGTTTGATGTGTGCCAGCTGGCACTGCAAATGATTCCTCTTATTTACAATTCCTCATGGAAATGTTTTCCCGTTCGGATGGATGCATGTCATAGAAACAGTCAGTAAATGGCTGTGTGTTGTACTTTAATGGAGAAGGTTAAGCAAACCGGACTCACATAACATTAGCTCGTCTAGAAGAGTTTCAGTTGACTGACAGGCCTTGTGAATAATCACTCGAGGGCAGCCCTATAGTACGGTGATATTATACCTTGTCAACAAATTCAATAAAAAAAAAAAAAAAAAAAAAAAAAAAAAAAAAAAAAAACCAAAACCAACAATGTTTTACTCCATCTTTCAACATTTTCTGATGTTCTACTGTGTTTATGACACTTGGTCTGATGTCCACTGATTTCTACCCCATGAGGAGGTATCAAGGTACTTACACTACTGGAGTTACTTTGTTGGTGGATAGCTGCATGTTTTTCAGTACAATTCAAATCTCCAATGAACTCCTCACATTTCTGGCAGTAAAACCCAATCACTGGTGTCAGAAAACCTAATCCTGCAAATGAACAAGAAAAGCAGCAAATCATATGGAGTATTTTATTGTGTGGAAGACAAAGCACAAAATCTAAAAAGAAAACTGTTTTACCATCTTGTCTCAACAATTCCTCCAATTCTTTCATCAAGGATTCCATTTTACTTATTCTGGCTTGCTTCTCTCTCTTCATTTTATCATTTTCCTGGGAAAGACAAGCCACAGTTTCAAAGGGCTTTAGCCATTTTTTAATGTGTCTGACCTTCTCATTCAGATGCTGGTTAGTCAACAACACAACTTGGAAATCATTTACCTTGTGTTCATCAGAGGTCAGAGATGTTCCGCTTCCATCACCTTTAGTCCGCTTCTCCTTTGTCGCTAAAAAAAGAACAAAATTGTGTATAGACTATAACTGTTTAACCAACATACAATGCATTAAACAATAAAGGTAGAGAAGATAAATATCAGGCCAGCTGGTATCACTTTCCAAGTGCCTGGTTACACCTCCATGTTCAGCTGTCAGGAAATCATATCCATGGCAACAGGAGAGAAACAGATCCAAAATAAAGCTGACATATGTTATAATCAGGCCCAAACAGAAACTGCAGATCTTTTTATCCCCACACAGTTTTCTGCTGTTATTTAGGATGTAAATATGTGGTGATTTTTTTTTTTTTTTTTTTTTGCTTGTAATGTAAGAAAATATTCATTTAGATAATGATTTGTTTTCAGTGGGTAGAGCAGTTGTCTCCCAACCGGAGGGTCGGAGGTTCAAATCTCGATGCCTGCAGTCCACATGTCAAAGTGAACCCCCAAGTCGCCCCCAATGGTTAGAGCCATCGGTTGAGTTGGCGCCGCAGATGGTGTAACATACTTGGCCAAATAAAAAATACTACTGGCCGACCACCACAGTTATAAAAATAATAAATAAAAAAAGGTGGGGGGTGGGGGATAACGGTGCATGTTTTCATACAATCTCATAAAGATACAAACTTTGTTAATAGACGTCGTTAACCTGGGTTGTTCACACAGGCTACTGAGGGTAACAGCTCTAGGTGACATGAGAAAATGTCACAGATTGTTGTGTAAAGAATAAAGAAGAGCTAGACAGGGACATGCAACCAGCGAATCAAGTGTGAATGTCAGATTTCTGTCTTTGAAAATGACACGACCATTGTTTTTTGACTCTATGTTAAGTTTTTTTTTTTGCATAGTTCACCGAGTAAAATGTAAGCGTTTGAGGCTCAATCACATTCACAAATATAAAATGACTCAAAAATTCATAATTTCATTATAACAAGAAAGTATAATTTTCTACAGCTATAACTGGGCACTGATTCTTAGCAAACATTACTTGAAACGGAGTACGTAGCACATCTATGGGAATCCTATTCAGTTGTGGATTATTACACATTTTCTTGAAAAATGTCTATTTACCGAAGCAGGGTGGACTGTAACAATATAAACTACAGTTCATCATAATGCAGGAGCATGTCACACAGGACAGGCTGGATCAGTTCACTGTTGGTTTTGTTATGGCATTTATATAATGAGAAATTTTTTTTAAATTAGCTTGTCCAACACTGCATTTATGGCAGCATTTATGAAACAATTCAACTCAACTCCGCCTTTATTTATATAGCACTTAAAAACAACCAAAAGCTGACTGAAGTGCTTTACATTCACCTAGTAAACAAAACAATATGAAAACAAACTGTTAGCATTAAAACACTGACAACATAGAAACACACGTGATCAGCACTTACTGTATAAAACTGATAAAGCTCGACTAGGAGCTGAAAGCCAAAGTAAATAGGCCTTTAGTTTGAATTTAAAGAGAGCAGTGACATCAATAAAGTTGTTCACAATGTGAAGGTATGGTTTCTTAATATAAAAATAGCTATAGCTCAACAAGTCCAATTATTAAGTTGAATCTTTTATTCAATACAGGATTCTCACCTTTGATCAAAGACTGTAGAGACTCAAGAGCTTGCCGTACATTGGGGTTACTCAGTGCTGGCAAGATAACTGCCGTTGGGTCTGAACCAGTAAATGCAGAAGACTGATGCTTCTCCACCTGCTGCCCCTGCATTTTTCCCATGATTTTGTTGAGGTCTGCTGTGCCAAGACTCTTTAAAATGTTCTTGACATTCTCACACTCACTGTTGTTCAGATCTGCAGATGCTAGGCTGGAGGAAGTCATTTGAAGGGACTGCTGCTGACTGCTACAAGCAGAAGCGTCCATTTTCTGCAGTTTGTCATGGTCCCCAATCTGGAAAAATGCTGTGAAAAGGGATGTAGAGGATCTATCGGCTTGCTTTCCTCCACCATCTCCAATCCCATACAAGAATGACTCTTCATCTTCAACCTCATCAGCTTTCTGGATGGTGGAGACCTCTTGACTCTGTGCTTGGAGCCAAGAGAAGTCACTGCCTACTCTGTCATGGGGAAGGAGCATACTGTCGTTATCCAGTGACAGTGAATTCTCCTCACTGTCAAGTTGCTGATGTTTGTGCTCATCCTTCACAGGCCCCACTTGTTTGCTTTCACCAGTGGTCTGTACAGAAAAAAACACAACAACAATGCTCTCAGCGTGGATTAAGGAGAGTGACATTTCCACTGACTCTATAAGGACAGTTCTAATGGGGGCTCATGGGAATATCAAATAGTTCCAAACATTAGGAGCAATGCCATAGTTTTACACTGACTTAGCTGCCACCCTCCATAGTGGTAAGTTGAAATCAAAAGCAATAATTATACTTGACATTTTAAGTTAATGACATATCAATGTTTTACAACCTTTTTGACAGTCTCTCTCAAATACGGTCACTTTAATAGAACAAGTACCTAGCCAACTAGCTAAATTAGCTGAGCTACAGTGGGTACGGAAAGTATTCAGACCCCCTTAAATTTTTCACTCTTTGTTATATTGCAGCCATATGCTAAAACCATTTAAGTTCATTTTTTCCTCATTAATGTACACACAGCACCCCATATTGACAGAAAAACACAGAATTTTTGACATTTTTGCAGACTTATTAAAAAAGAAAAACTGAAATATCACATGGTCATAAGTATTCAGACCCTTTGCTCAGTATTTAGTAGAAGCAGCCTTTTGAGCTAATACAGCCATGAGTCTTTTTAGGAATGATGCAACAAGTTTTTCACACCTGCATTTGGGGATCCTCTGCCATTCCTCCTTGCAGATCCTCTCCAGTTCTGTCAGGTTGGATGGTAAACGTTGGTGGACAGCCATTTTCAGGTCTCTCCAGAGATGCTCAATGGG